>NW_017535199.1:3614-12191 GCF_001853355.1 Bactrocera latifrons
ATCAAGGAGAAGGTTATCCACAAAGCAAAATCATGTGATATTATCTATGAAAAGTAGCAGCTTTAATGCAGTAGTATTCTTCATCCGATATATTCCTCTATACCTCTATGCATTCAATTTCGTTATTGCTCACGGAAGGATAAATTATTAAATGGACATAAGGTTTTATTAAGATCATGATGGAGAGAGTAGTGAACCCAAAGCTGAGTGAATATTTCTTGATCAATTGGAATAATTATGTACAAATTGCAGGATGTTGTTGTGGCTGTAACAGTTATCAAATTCCCGCTTGGGTGGTAAGGCTGAAGTTGGTTATCATCGAGGTCGTTTAACGGTAGGAACGTGCCCTCGGGCGTAGAAATTGGGAAAAGGAGAGTTATCGGGCGATAAACCATTTCCCGGTGTCAGGAGAAGGACCACTAGTCCGATTTCTTCATATCGGGTATTTGAAGAGTGTTGAAGACTTCCATAAGGWAACTTACTTCCGTCGCGCTAAGATGCTTTAGCGTCAGCATGTTTATTCCATCTGGACCTATGGTCTTGTTAACGACACTTTAAAACTCCTCATCGGTGAAAGTGAGTACTGCTCAGTCTCTTTGCATATTCCGCAGCCGTCGGGTAACACTTCGTTGGGTTTTGTCTGTCGAAGCGCAGTGTGAACTGCCGGCTAAAAAAGTCAACGCAAGGGTATGAAACCACCTGCCATTTCCTCGCGGAATTGACGTTGAAGGTGAAGGTCCTCCCGGTAAAATCGACCAGTGGCGGTTGTCCACAGAGATAAAGTCGGTACGTTTATCGAGATAATTATGGGCACATTTTCTGACGTTGAAAAATAATATACCTGAGATCGATTTCGCCAGGTCCTAAGATAGCTCAATCCATTACATGTTTWGCACCTAACCGAGAAGGAGTTTGGATGGAACCTTCTAGCGTAAACACCACATTTACCAGGTATTATGAACACAGTATTTGTGTGAAATGAAGTAAGTCAAAATGACTGAAAGGAGCCATTCGCTTTAGAATTTAATTTTACTTAATATATTGCAATTTCAACTTTTTATGATCAAATTAAAGCTTACCTGGTCCAGTTTCAGTCTTTTTCTTTATTAGTTCAACAGATGTTTCAACCAAAAATTCCAACACAATTAATTTTTAATTTAATTAACTGTAATGCACACGAGATATTTTTGTCTAATCAAGTTCGAATTACCCAAACAAACAAAACTTGCCAAGTATTTTCTTGATTTTTTTGAAGGAAGGCAAACGAGAAAACGCATTCTTCATTAGAGTCAATAGAAAATTTTCTCAAAGCGAAATTAAAATACGAAGGAAAATATTTGGAGAAATAGTCATTTTAGTTTCGAAAGAGCCTAGGTGACTGGACAAAATTTTCTGTAATTTTATAGATTTTTGGGTATCGACTTTTTCACTTTTCAGCATAAAAAAGTCACAGGTAATGCTATTTTCTTAAAAATTATGAAAAAGTTGTCCTAAAAACTCTGATAACATGTAAAACTTTAATTTTTTTTAAATAAAGTTGATTTATTTTAATATATGTATATATTTTTATTTAAGTTTTATATTTATGCCTCTTTTTTCTTATGTTCTTCTTTAATGCCGTAGACATCGGTTATGCGATTATAGCCGAGTTAGCAACACCGCGTCAGTCGCCAGCGCCGCTGTCTTTTAATTCTCTGAACTACGTCAATGGCGTCGTATATCTCATACAGCTCATCATTCCATCAAATGCGATATTCCCCGTGGCCAACGCCCAAAGGACCATAATAAATATTTCTCTCGAAAACTCGTAACGTTGACTAATTAGACATCTCATCGTCCATGCCTCTGAACCATACAGCAGGACGGGAATAATGAGTGATTTATAAAGTTTGGTTTTTGTTCGTCGATAGAGAACTTAACTTCTCAATTGCCTACTAACTCCGAAGTAGCACTTGTTGGCAAGAGTAGCAGATTGAAGAAGTCGCACGATAGGGAGTCGCCTTGTCCGAATCGTATAGCTCGAGCTTTTGGTTTTGCTCAACGTCAGTTTACACAGCCATATTAGTTTTGCAGGGACATCAAATTCAGACATCGCAAAATAACGACAGCTCCTTTTCGTGCTGTCGAAAGCAGCTTTGAAATCGACGGGAGGTGGTGAGTGTCGATTCTCTTTGCACGGGTCTTTTCCAAGATGTTGCGCATGGTGAACATCTGGTCGGCTGTTGATTTTCTAGTGCTTAGGTCACACTGATAAAGTCCAATCAGCTTGTTGGCGGGCGGTGGGCTTCTATCTTTCACAGAATACGCTCAATAGAACCTTATATGCGATGTTGAAGAGGCTTATCCCGCAATACTTGGCGCAGTTTGTGGGGTCTCCCTTTTGTTTGAAGAAGAGAGAAGCGGCGATGGATTGTCGGCCGAGCTATTCAAGTACGGCGGTGAAGAACTGATAAGGCGCATTCAACAGCTTCTGTGCATGATATAGTTGAACGAAAACATGGGCGACGATTAGGATTTAATGTGCTTTTCCCATTTCAAAAATGGTTTAATTATATTGAGAAGCGAATGTCAAACAAAAATTCAGATTATTCCCTTTGGAATGCTGTAAAAAATGTTAGGAAACCAATATTTTCGAATGCAGAATTAAATGAAATGCAACCAGCAACAACATTTAAACCGACTTGGTAAGTGCTGATGTATAAAAAAGTCTAACGCGGAAAGCATTATCAAAGCATACGACATTAACAAACGCTGGCTTAAATCTCAGATACGTCCCATTGTCATGAATTTTTATATCGTCCTATCTCACTGTTGACTATTTTGTTCAAACTACTTGAAGCTGTAATCATAAGAAAACTTCAGAATATAATTGAAGAATAGGGCCCAGTTCTTCAATTGGAATGAAGTTATCCCATACTCCACCTAGGCGAAATATCTAGGTATGACGCTGGATGCAAAGTTGAAGTGGAGGGAGCATATACAAAAAAAGTTGCAGAACTAAAACTAAAATACAACAAAGTAAACTACTTAATCGGCAAGAAACTACCCCTAAGGTAGTCTGGTAACTTATGCCTATTTTCACGTTTTTTTTGGAGGGTGGTCTTTTATAGGAAAATAAAAATGAATTATCTTAAATATATAGAGTGTTTTTATTTATATATTGAAAATATAAAAATTTATTTGAAAACATTTAATATTTTATTACTATTGTTATTGCCACTCGAAGTTGGAACCTAAAAAAATGCACGTGGGTGGTCCGGGTGATTTTGGTTCTTGATGTTATCTGAAATCAAATATTCTTCATTATTCTTAATCTATAGACATGTAATTCTGGTCGGAACTACTGAAGTAAAGTTTCAAGTATAAATAAAAAATAGCGGACTTTGAAAAAGAGTCCTTTTATTTTAGTAAAGAAAGGGTTGTAAAATAAAAAATTAGGGGTGAAAAGAATTCTCGTTAGTACCGACGAAAACTATAAGTATGTAGAATAGCCTGGAAAAATTTGAGAGCATTCGGTTCAGTTGAAAAAAAGGTAGGCCGTATAGAAAAACAAATTTTTGAGAAAAAGGTGTTTAAATTTCAACAACTCCGAGAGAGAGGACTCCGACTCTAGGATAACTCCCGAAATATTTCGAATTTCTGTCTGAAATTTTCACAGTATATTCTCAAGACATTGTAATTTCAAGTTAAGCAAGAAAATATTTTAGATTTTTTAAACGGAAGCTACCTTAACAACTTCAAATAAAATCCTAGTCTACAACCAAACGTCGAAACCAATTTGGACATACAGCATTCAACTTTGGGATGCGCCGCACAGTTATACATCGAAGCAGTGCAACGATTTTAAAATAAGTTCTACGAAAAATTGTAAATGTGCCGTGTCATATAAAAATGGTTCGAGAAGTCAGTAGGGAAACGGCATCGAAACATGACAAAAGTTTACAAAATCACGTAAACGCTAAAGCTCGACAACTAGGAGATACTAGAAATAGCAGGCGAAGGCTGAAAAGAACAACGTTTTATGACCTTTTAAGCAAATAACAAATATTGTATTACTTAGTTTTTAAAACAGAGTTTAGTTTTTGAATAAAGCTGTTTAATAGAGCTTTTATTGTTGTACCCTATAAATTATAAAAAATATTGCTTTTCAGTTTACAGTAGTCACTAGTTACAATTTGAATGAAATGTAAAACCATATACTTGTTTGCAATTAAGTTGTAATTTGATTTATTGTTTCTATATGAAGAAAAAATGCTCCGAGTCAAATGAGCAAACATAGGCCGACGAATGATGAACGTGCACAAGCTAATGCACGAAATAGATCTGTTGACACAATGTTTTCCTAAAATCTGTTTAAATATTGTTTAGGAACCACCGACTTCTTCTTTTTATTATTTACCTTACTTATATATGGCTTACGACGTGCGATTCGTCTATGAAAACCATCACTATTCAGCACATTCCCTACTGTGTGGGGATTTATTTTTATACCCTGAACAGGGTATATTAAGTTTGTCACGATGTTTGTAACACCCAGAAGGAAGCGTCGGAGACTCTATAAAGTATATATATAAATGATCAGTATGTTGAGCTGAGTCGATTTGCYCATGTCCGTCTGTCTGTCTGTCCGTCCGTCCGTCTGTATATATACGAACTAGTCCCTCAGTTTTTAAGTTATCCTTTTAAAATTTTGCAAACGTCATTTTCCCTTCAAGAAGCTGCTCATTTGTCGAAGCGGCCAATATCGGACCACTATAACATATAGCTGCCATATAAACTGAACGATCATAATCAAGTTCTTGTATCGAAAACTTTCAAATTTGAATACGTATCAACAATGTAATCTCCGAAGAAATTGTTTAGATCGGTTAACTATAGCATATAGCTACCATACAAACTGAGCGATCGGAATCAAGTTCTTATATGGAAAACTTCACATTTGACGATATATCTTCCCGAAATTTGGCATGAGTTATTGTTTATAGAATAATGCAATATCGGAAGAAATTGTTCAGATCGGTTTTCTTTAGCGTATAGCTGCCACATAAACTGAACGATCGGAATCAAGTTCATGCGTGGAAAACTTGGACATTTGGCAATGTATCTTCACCAAATTTGGTACAGATTATTTTGTAGGGCAACAATGTAATCTCCGAAGAAATATAGCTACCATACAAACTGAGCGATCGGAGTTAAGGGCTTGTATGGCAAACTTTCGCATTTGACGATGTACCTTCACCAAATTTGGTATAGATTATTTTCAAGGGCAAGAATGTAATCTCTCAGATCGGTTAACTATAGCATATAGCTACCATATAAACTGAGCGATCGGAGTTAAGGGCTTGTATGGCAAACTTTCCCATTTGGCGATATATCTTCACCAAATTTTACATGATTTATTGTTATTAGAAATAATGTAATATCGGAAGAAATTGTTCAGATCGGTTAACTATAGCACATAGTTGCCATACAAACTGAATGATCAGAATCAAGTTCTTGTATGGAAAATTTTCGCATTTGACTCGGTATCTTTATGAAATTTGACATGGATTACTGCGTACGGTAATTATATAATACAATAGTTGAAGAAATTTTGAAGGTCAGATAACAAAACCTGCCATACAAACAGAAAAATCAAAATCAAGGCAACTTTGGCTAAATATCATTACAAAATTTGACATGAATTACTTTTTTCTTTAAATAGCAAATCAATTTTATCCGCAATGTAATATAGTTTGTAGGTGTAATGGACCAAATTAATATTCTACATTATTTTTTCTATATTGTAATCAGAATTATCCACTATACAAATAATATATTCTAAACAAATGGTTATTATTATAACATAAGAATAAGGAGAAAAAAACTTTTTTTTTAATGTGCCATAAAATAATTAATTAATAGAGCATTAATTTTTTAAACATAAGTATCATGTGTTAAAACTTTAATTAACTGTTCGGTAGGAACAAAACAAAACCATACAAGTAGTTCGATGGGTAGGTAGAAAGTATATCTGATGTCTAAAAAACTGCTGTAAGGCCTCTTTTGTAATTAACGCCTTAGTATTTTCACTAAAACTGCTTGATGAATACAGTATTCAGGGAAATTTTACAGATCAGACAATTATATTATAAATTTTTTAAGCATTTTTTTAAGTAGCAAAAATATGATTAAAAAATTAGTCATATAATAAATAAATAACTAATTTTTCCAGATATGAATAATTGAAATTTTAAGCATATTTATTCAACCCTAATAAACTGGTGGGTAGGCAAAACAAAATCTAGGTAGAAGGCAATTTTGTAAACATTATTGTCCTGTATTAAAAYCCTAATTAACTGATAGGTAGGAACAAAACAAAACGTAGGTAGAAAACAAAGTTGGGAGGTTAGGTAAAGTGTAACTGTAGGAAGGACTTTACATATAAGGTTCTAAACAATTTTATAAATAGAAGCGACTATCAATTTTATCGAAAAAATCCTTTATAAAACGAACATTATTTTTTTATATATATTTATATTTGTTTATTATTAATCTTTTTGTATATTTTTATTGGTATAAATATTTTATATTAATTTAGAAAATGACAAGAGTATCTAGGCAGTCGCAGGAACAAAGACGTCGCAATGCTTTGAATCGAAGCCGACAACTATATAGCCAAAATACACCATTTAAAAATGTTAGAAAAACATCCGACCTCATTAAAGTTCACGCATTTGGAAGATCCTAGAAAGGTTTTGTCGTCGAAGTTTCCATCTTCGGACCAAAAACATAATTTTTGCAGCACCTGCTATCGGATCGTCAAATAAGGTAAAATACCAAATATCTGCCTCTCAGAAGGATTAGAGTTTCCAGATATGGTGCTATTCGTGGAGCAGTAGTGAATATTCCGATTTCTGTTGTAGAGACAGTTACCATGCTACCACGAAGATTTGACAACAGCTTCAAGTGCACCTGAAACGTCAGTACTGAATTATCTGTTATAACGGAGCTCTACGTCAAGCACAACAYTCAAATGTCAAGTGATTGGCTGGCAAATGTAGGAAACGAGGAAAATGTGCCATTTATTGCGGATCCTGCCGATGAGGCAGCAGTAAGAGACCTGCTTAATGCCCCACATGAAAATGTACAGGAAATGGAAGAGGAATTAAATCCTGGTTGAAAGAAATCTTTGATGGACAATGAACCTGTTGAAAACAGATCGATTGAACGGGTTGCAATCTCACCAGGGCAAGGCAGATGCCCAAGGGATGTTGCAACCGACGACGATGCTCAGGAATTGTCATATCCAACAATTTATTGCGGAAAGAAGAGGACATCCACGACAACTTATAGGAAAATTGCGCGATCTGAAATACGACGCTATGATCGACGTTGCGCACGTGTGGATGTGCTTCTGTATATTTATAATTTCTACGAGTTGGAGCGCAGCAAATATGGTATTTCTATTTGCCTGTGGAAAAATTAAATGATGTTTTGAATGAAAATTTTGTCAGTAACCTTATCCAGCATGATGAAGGCTATCATATCCTCAAAGGACTTTGATCCTCTCCTGCACATTGGGAGGCTGAAAAGAAAAAAGTTGTAGCCATGATCCGTCAGTTTGGATTACCAACATATTTTATAACAATGTCAGCTGCAGAGACAAAGTGGCCGGAGCTGTTGGTCATATTAAAGGAAATAGTAGATAAAGTAGACATTTCGGAAGGAGAGGCCACTGCCCTATCAAGTTCTGAAAAAGCGAGGCCCATAAGGACAGATCCAGTTACATGTTCCAGATATTTTGGCAATCGATTCCGCCAAATGCTGAAATTGTTAAAAAATGGACTGTTTGGAGTACATTTAGTAGTCCCTTACTATTACAGAATTGAATTTCAGCATTTTCACTGATGGGGACGATTTGGACTTACAGGAATTTATTCAGTACCAAAAACACAGACATGGTCGAGCTTGCATAAGAGACCTGCATGTGCCGATTCAACATGCCATATCCGCCGATGCTGCGAATAGAAATTCTTTTCCCCTTGGGAATGAATGAAGAATGAAGAAGTTATTGAGCAACACAAACTCCAATTTATAAAAATACAGAAACTATTAAATCTGACGGATCTCGCAGATGCAGAAATAATACGGTTGAACTGCTTTGAAAATTTTTTGTCGGATGAGCGGATTAACATTGATTATGAAGGATAAAAGCTTGCTCTTTCTGTAAAAAAGCCACACATTTTCTTAAAGAGAATATTTTCAGACAGACTTCCAAATGCCTACAATAAAAATATCATTAACTTGCATAGAGCAAATATGGATTTTCAATTCATCTGCTTGCTGCAGCTATATAATCTATATTCTATATATATATATAAATGCGAAAGTAACTCTGTCTGTCTGTTACTCTTTCACGGCTGAAMGGATATTAATGAAATTTGGTATGGCGATAAATGATAACCTAGGAATGGACATAGGCTATAAATAATCACGCCATCGTTCTTAGGGGGTAGGCAGTAGGCATATAACTAAATTGAGTTAGTGAKTTTTAGTCGTTTTTGTTGGGGACTTTTGCTCTTTCACGTCTAAACG
>NW_017535200.1:0-1359 GCF_001853355.1 Bactrocera latifrons
GTTAAGTGTTGGCGAATTTGCCAAAAAGGATTCAAGTATAATACAAGAATGTGATGTAAATAATGGGGTATCTTAATAAATGACAGTTTCTGATTTGTAAAAGTACTGAAAGGTTTATACTTTATATGGTCATCAAGCATCTGGTCAAATGCTTTGGTGGGGAGTCTGCTGTAAAATTGTAACCCCTTTTCCCTTCTGTGAAAAATGTATTAAAAGTGGTTTAAACGTGTACCAACAGTGTGTCTTGGAAGGCGTGGTAAAACAGTTGAGCAATAATCTCCAGGATGGAGAACATTGGATCTTAGAGCAAGATTCTGTTCCAGCAGTGGTGTAAAGTCAAAATTTCTGGTTTCATAGCAACAGACTGTTGACCGTCTGGAAGCCCAGACTTTAATCCATTGAGCTACAGTTTGTGGTCAGAGTTGCAGAAAAGACCATTGAGATCTCCGCCAACTGGGCGCAGGGTCATGGCATAGCTGTCAATAGGAAAAAAGTAGAAATCTTTTCACAGGAAGGTTAAAAATTTTGCAATCCAGTTTCCCCTTTTTAGAGAGCAGATATTTTACACTCTCGAGTTCCGTTAATTATTTGGAACTAACCTGGATTAAAAAACTAAGGTGAAGAGCACACAGTGAGGGCAGGGCTTCCAAATACTTTCGGATCAACACTTGGTTTACGAGTTTGCAAGGTTTATTGTCTCTACACCAATCCGCTTCATACTAACATATTGTGCGTTGATATGGTGGATGGCATTATCGAAAAAGTGCCTAGAGTTGAAACAAGTGCAAGGATTCCATATGCTGAGAATTAGGAGCACAATGAAAACTACGCAATAAAGGATAATCATTTAGAAAAATATCTCTCCAAACTACTTCCACATTGTTCACACATTTTAGTCTGTCCTACTCATGGCCGTAGAGAAAATTACCAGAGCTCGGAATGTGCAAAGATTGTTACTGATCACCGGGTACCCCTGAGAAGTTCATTTTTGCGAGAAATTAATCAGTAATATGGGTTGGAGTTGCAGATTGGTCGTACGTATCTCATTGTTCCTAAATCGCTTTGTTTTTCTCAAAAATATCATTTGAGTGTATATATTGCTGCTAAATACACATATTTTAAGAGTACTGGGCGTATGAACAGTTTCAATGGATTACAAGCGCCCAACAGAAGGGACATTTACACAAAAATATAGTCAACCGGTCAGTTGTTTTGGGCCAACAGCTTATGAGGTTATTAGCTATTAGAGCGGAGATTGGCGTTTGTTGACTTCATGATTATAAAGCTGTGAGGCGGTGTTTGAGCTTTGAAATGCTTGAGGCTTGTAAATTTTCATTCATTATGCATGTAAATAGTTAA
>NW_017535200.1:1714-3965 GCF_001853355.1 Bactrocera latifrons
TAAATTTTATGCTTGACAGGGTTTTGGAGCAATTTTCTGCCATCGGTGCCACCTATGAGACACTATGGAGCGTGGCATATTTTACTATATTTATTTGTTTTGCAGAAATGTATACATATATATCTATGTATTTGACCCTTTTTTGCAGGGTGTAGGTAGGACGAGTGAGATCACGAAATTTGGCAAAGATTAGTGTCTGAGAAAATGACGCAATCTCCAAAGAAATTGTTCAGATTGAGTCACTATAGCATATAGCTGTCTTACAAGCTGATTGATATAAATATTCTGTAAGAAATCTCTTACATTTGTGAAGGGAATTAAAGCCAAGGTTTTTTGCACAGTTTCGTCTATAACCATACATCATAAATATTATACAATTCTCATCTATTTTACAGATGATGAATTGCTTTCATGCAAGCTTAATTAAGGAGTGAAGGAGTCATCACGGGTTAATCAGCTTCAGTATATTTGCTTTGTAGTTGAAATGTGTGTAGAAAAAAGTTTTTGCCATTAATTGCTCACTCTTAAGTCTTAACATTTATATGACGGGCAAAGGCTTTTATGATGCCGAGGCTAAAATATAAATTCGCTCTGTTGATGACATTTATATTCGGTAATACGTCGGGGCGCCCAGATAATCTGTCAGCTCTTTACTAGAAATTCAATTCAACGACCTCTGCTTATTCACCAACCGCTTACAAACGTACAAATACTCTCAACATTATTGTATTAAACACTTGGCGAATTTTGTTTATTCCATTTTCTTGCCAATAATTTTCTCATTAATATATACCTTCAATGCACAGGTATTAATAAATTAGTTTGCTTTATGTTTGTGTGTGTGAATTTAGTATGTATGGGTGTTATAATTCAACACTTGAACAGAAGCAAAACTCATTACGTGGTTGATACTTAAAAAGTTCAAGCTCAATGAGGTTCAAGGTTATCTACTTAGCACTGATTTGAAGCTGTATGTGCCTTACAATAATTTATTTAATTAGAAAGATGTCAAGCTGATTGAAATTGAGTATACAGAAATACACAAAGTTGTAATATAAATGTCTAAATGATGATGGTGAATATAAAAGACAATGTCTTTGACCTTTGAGGATGATTTGTGGTTTGGTGAGTAAATCATGGCGCTTATTGAATGAAAGAAGAGATTTTAAATGTTTCAATATAGTTCAAATTTTTATAATTTGAGTTCCGTGTGGTATTAATGAAATCGTAATAAATATCTTGAGGAAATTTTTATGCTCTATCAGCAAGTAGTTTCGTTCACTTAAAGAGGGGTAGACCATTCAAATTGATAAAAATCGGTTTTTGTTTTGTTTTGTCTTTTCCAAAACTGTGCCAAACAATAAACACGTTAACTTTGGTTATTTTTTGTGTGGCAGTTATATGCTATACTGGTCCGATCTGAACAATGTCTTCAAAGAATGTCACATGCAATAATCCGAGCTAAATTTAGGGAAGATATTCTGTCAAATAAAAATGTTTTCCATGCAAAAACTTTATTTCGTTCAATTTGCTGCATACAAGGTTTGTCCGGAAAGTAATAAGACGGATTTTCCTGCCTGCCGCGACTGCACATTGGAGCATTCGCGCACCGACTGTATTCGGTAGAGGGCGTTCCTAGCTAGCGAACGAGCGGCTTGTCAGTTGTCTCCGAGTACCTAGAATGTCAGGAGAAACAATTTCGAGCGACGTATTTCATGAATACATTGTCTCTCATGAATTTGCTCCTAATAGACAAACGGTCAACGCCAAGTTTTACGTGGAAGTTCTCCAGAGACTCAAACGAAGGGTCAATTGCGACCGACAAGACCGATTGAAAGTTACACCACGACAACGCCCCGGCTCAACCGTCTTTCTTGTGAACAGCGACCTATCCAATGCCGACATCTCAACGCTTCCACAGACACCCTGCAGCCCAGATGTGGCTACCCGGGCCTTCTTTTGTTTCCTTGCCTTAAAAGGTTGATGAATAGCAGGCATTTTGGTACGACAGAGGGGATCCAACAAACATGCAACTCTTCTCTCAAGACTGTTCTGGAGAATGCCTTACGTGGCGCCGTCAATGCTTGGAAATCGCGCTGGCAGCGCTGCATGGACGCAAAAGGAGCCTGTTTTGGAAGATTTTAAAGAATTTTAACGATTGGTTCAATAATGTTTTTCAAATCGACTCCGTCTTATTACTTTCCGTACAAACCCTGTACATTTATAGTAATCCAAACTGAGTATGTTTTTT
>NW_017535200.1:4555-6291 GCF_001853355.1 Bactrocera latifrons
GGAAATAAGAAAACTGCCTAGATCCCTCATCTCATCCAAAGGTGGCTTAAAGTAATTTACTTTAGAACAATAGTCTTGAGGTCAGTCACAGTCGTAAAAGTTTTCTGAAATCAACAACACAATACACCCACTAGTTAGTTAGTTAAATGTGGCTGCTTGCGGTCAAGGCTTCATAAGTCTCTTTTTCAACGTAACTTAAAAGTACTCCCATAAATAAAATACTTCTTGATATAATTTTATTTCAAAAACGTGAATTCATTAGCGTTGTGTTTAACACACACCAAACTTCTACAGCTATAGACGAGTAATGGGTATTTCTTTGCTTCATTTTTGTAAAAATTAATTTCGGATAAACTTTCAAAACTTTTTAAGGGACTACGTATTATATATGCCGATGTTGATCCTCCTTCTGTCCGCATATATGCGAAATAGTTCATCAGTTCTTGAGATATCGAGCTGAATTTTTAGATTTTGTCGGAACCGTCAACTGCAATATATAGCACAAGTGCTTTGTAAACTGAACGTTCTTTATCAATTTTAGGGATGTAATATTTTGTATTTGTGAAGTGTATTGCAGTTTCGATTCAAACAAAGCAACCATTTTAACGAGGGTCGTCAAAAATCTCTCACTGCACTTTAAAAATGTACCTCTGCTTCATACGTATATTCGTCTATTCCCACAACTCTCTCACCCTGTGTTTTGGTTTCGCTTTCCCACAGCTTTATTCATTTGAAATTCCGCTCACAATTCACGCTTCACCATTCAAACAACACAAAGGCTTTGAAACCAGCGAAATATTACTACAAAACAAAACAAAAATACAAAAGAAAAAACGACACTAAAGCACAGCGATAGAAGTATTTTTAATAGGTATGAACAACAACAATAAAGTATAAAAACTTACTTTTTGCTAAACTCTTTCGTATGTGTATTTATTTGCTTGACAAGGTAAGTATTCACGCAATTACAGGTTTGAACTATTAAATCCTTTTAGGATGTCATAAAACGCGCGTCGATTTAAATAGGCTCATAAACGTGATAACGGAACTTTGATGTGTAGCATCATGGCCTACACGCTATGTCATGGGCGTTTAGTTTTTACAGTTCAATTCTATATTCTAGTCTTATGGTATTCATTTCCGGTTATTAAACTAATAATAGACGATTTGTCACAATGTCAAAGTGTCGTAAAGAAAGCATAAATATTAGTGAGAGTAGTCGAAAATGGAGACGTGAAGTAATGAAAATATCTTCACGAAAAAAGTTATTGAGTGGTATCTCTGCTTTGTACACTCGCATACCACCCAGAGAAGTAAGATTGGTGAAAGGGTAAGTATATCTACTATGCGTGTAGAAATCCAAGAACAGAAATAAAATAAACCAAATTGGCACACAGGATTCAGAGACCAAAGTGATCAGGTCTCGGTGCCTAAAGGAGATTAACTGTTCTTAAGAATGGTCGGGAGTTCAAGAATACTAAATACTTATGATGAAGAGTATTTTAAAGTACAATTTATGTATGAATGATGTTTCGGTTTCTGGAAAAGGTTCGTTGGAAGATAATGAAACAGCGTCTGTGAGCACAATAAAGCACTAAGCCTATTTAATGTCAATATGTGAATACAAATAGTTCATACCAAAATATTAAGTATAGCACAGAGCTCTTAAAAATGTAAGAGTGCCACATTATTCCGTTAAAAGCAACACTTAGCTCTTATATATAAAATAATATTTA
>NW_017535200.1:7469-13212 GCF_001853355.1 Bactrocera latifrons
AGTAAATCTACAACTTTCAAAAAGCTATATTCCAATAAATTTTTGCCTCTACATAAATGTCCCAATTAATTTTTTTCCATAATCACATTTCTTGTTCCAAATGTTCGGAACATTCGTATAAATGATTTGTACACACTGTGTTACTCATACGACATGGTGCTCTCTGATACTGTGCCATGGTGCTTAAGTTCAAAGGAATGTGTTTATGTAAAAATTATGCAAACCTCTTTTGTAGAGCGGAAACTTTTTTATTAAATTATTGTACGATTTTAGTTAAATAAAAAATTGTTACAAACGTTCAAAGAATTACATATAAATATATATAGAAAGATTAAAATGATATACAGACTGGTTTAATAGAAAATAAAGTGGAGTTTTGAGACCAATAAATGGAACTTCAGTGGGCGTTGCAAAAAAACTCAACTGAGGTACTAAAGCACATCTAAATATACATAATAATACACACCACAATTCYGTGAAAGAGAAATGGACACAGGTGGCGAATATGTGAAGATTGAAATGCATGTGCAAAAGGCAAAAAAGAAGCTCGTTATCGAATGTTTATATATATATATATGTTTATATGCAGATGGACTCAGAATGTGCTGCTGGGTGAAAGTACAGTTTTTATTCGCTTTCTGTTGAGAGAAGTTGAGCATATTTTTACTTTCTATATTACAACGAATATATGTGTAAACGGGGTTCTTCTAGTATATAAAATAAGCCAGGTAACGCTATATTTTATCACTGCATCTTTTAACTTTAGTATTTTAAAGATTTAGGCCACCAGTTAGACGTTTACCGCTTTGGCTTAGAAAAGATCTAACGCCACGAAACCCTAGAAGATTTGTTGTAAGAGTTCTTGAAAGCGAGTTTGTGGCATTAAACACCTACGACCGACACATTGAAGTGATTTAATAATAGTTAAGTTTAAGACAAGGGAAAATAAATTATACTCTGAGAACAAATACAAATTTCTCCTAAAAGTTTGGAGCATCCTGTATATTCAGAAAAAATAAAGTATCTGAATGCTTGCTTTTCTCGTTACAACAAATTTGCAAATCCGTATTTGCCTTGGTGTCCCAACTTCTTCATACAAACACAAACATCCGCATTTTGTGTTGTTTGTTCAAATCTGTTCTTGTGCACCTTGCATATGTTAAATTGGCTTGTTGACTTTGAAGCTTAAGTGCCGAAGTAAATAACACAATCACAGTTACATATTTATAGTAGGAGAATATTCGATATTTGTGCCTTTTGTGTGGATACCAGTACTGAAGCCTTGAACAGCCCAGTCCGAATGCTAATAGAATGTCCACAATCAAAATAAACAGCTGAAGCAAATAATTATTTGTGTATCGCGAATTGTTTTGTTAAATAGTATCCATTAGCCGTTGAGCTGCTAATTTAATAATATTTAACCTCAAAATATGGACACAATCAAAACGTAAAATTTACGAATATGTTCAGAGAATGTAGTATAATGGAAGACTACAAATATGACATAAGAAAAATGTAGGTCACAAAGAATAATGTAAATATGTAAGTGCCCCTCCATAAATAATGAGCTTTTTGTATCGGTTGCCTTTCAAAGTAATTTAGTATAAGTTGTTATAAGTATCGATATTATAGGAATATATTAGGAAAATTACAAGTCGAGCACTTAGTTATAAAGTGCTTTTGCTTTTTTATACATATGTAAGAATAAATAAAACGTATGTGCTTTAATGCTTTGGCCAAAACTATAGCTTTCTCATAAAGATAAGAGTTTGGCAACAAGTTTTAAAATTTCGTTTTCGTATAAGTGACACTTATTGTAGCAGACGGGGGGTATGTCAGCAATAGCTCGCTAATTTTCTCTTCTATGGCAATAATTGTTTTGGCCTGAACTGCGTACGTGTGATCGCCACGCCACAATGTGCTCGATAAACGTTTACCAACTCCGAAGATTGTATCACATCACTGAAAACCACTTATTAGTTTCAGGTTCATAATGCAATCATTTCAATGGCTCACCTGCGAATACAACTATTTCTTCTATCTCTCTATTTAGAGATTCCCTTTTTTTAAAGAAAAAATATGGAAACTGCCAATTTAATAGGGAATGTTAATTATAATTTGGAGGAACATTATTTGGGTTATCTCTTTCAAATGTTGGCTGCGGCTATGTCTCGGATGGTCCATCCTTTGAGTCCAATTTTTGATGAACCGTTCGAGTCTTTCTACTGGTAACTGGCGAATGACAACAGTCACGAGACCTTAGACTTTATATAACCCCATGATAAAAGGTTTAACGGTGTGATATCACATGATTTTGGTGGCAAATCGACCGGCCAAAAACATGAAACTATCTGCTCACCGAATTGTTCTTTCAATAAATCCAATGATAGATGCGATGTGTGGAAAGTGATGTCGTCTTGTTGAAACAATGTTGACTAAATGTTGCAGCAGACGTGAGCTTCAATTTCAGGCATCAAATAGCGTTATTTTTTCAGAATGAAATGAGAGTTCTTGAATCCCTTCAAGTTACTATTAGTACCAAATGCGGCAATTTTGTTTATCTACATACCCATTGAGTCTGGAATTGGCCTCATCGCTAAACAAAATTTGGTTTGAAAACGTCGGATCTTCTTGGAACTTGTCAAAAGAGCATTGAGCGAAGCGGTGTCGCTTAGGCAGGACGAACGGCTTCTGTTCTTAAGCATGCTGTATTTCGTCCGCTTCCAATTTAAGATCTCGACGTATGTCAGTAGAAGTTGCTGTGAACGGCGCCGAATCGAATCTCCACGGTCTTCGTGTACACTCTCAGCTACGCCTGCTATATTTTCTTCACTGCATGCTGAACGTGGTCTATTCCGTCGAATATTATCCAGTAATAAATACTGGGTCTCAAGATGGGTAATAGTGTTGCAAATAGCAGACTCAGGCTGATTATGTTGACCATAAGTTGACCGAAGCACATTATTTATAGTATACATTTTCTTAACAGAGTTTAACGATTTGTAAACGTTGTTCCTGCATAAATCTTTTTATTATGAAATGCCAAAAGAAACAGAACAAAAATAACATGCCTGACAAGACTCAAGCGTAATCTGTCAAAAAAGGTTACTGAAAAAAGTATTAATACTTAGATCACACGTTATAAGCAATATATAGTGATTTCCATCCCAATAATATAATAATAAAACCTGAAAATGTACATGATTACAATACCATTAAAAAAGGCATAAACCTACGACTATGCTTTTTTAATCACTAAATTGAAGTTTAGATCAAGCTCACTTTATCTTAAAATATATTATTGGTGGTAACAGCAACAATATTTCGTCCAGGACATGCTGTGGCCAAGCAGAGATACTACACCAAATTATTCTTGGAAAAAACGATTTGTCGCAACTTGACAGTGTTGTCAAAGGCTCGTTGGCCTAAATAAATTTGTGGCAGGATCTAGGTGTTTTATCGATATGCCACTTTCCTTTTGTTGCATACCTAGAATTTCTGGCCATTACAACGGGCAGTCGTCTCTAGCTGTCCACATGGGACTCTTGTTCGCTCATATTACCTGATGGCGCCCATGGTTATCTCCTGGTGACTTAGCGCCAATTTCATCGACTTGGGAAAACGTAATGAACTCAGTAGCAGATATTAAATGCCACACACATACACAGGCATATACTAGGAGCAGTGAACATCTGCAGCAGCATTACGTTCAACGTCAGCCCCCTTTTAGTCACATCTGTCAAGTGAACGACATCGCCTCGGGCATTTAAATCAACAAAAGTTTTGCGCCAGCCCAGTCAGTGCAACACGAACGATTGACTGACTGACAGACAGGTGTTGGTCGCAGAAGCCTTATTGCCTCTCCAGTGATGCCACCCTCACAAGACATAATTTGTTTACTTTGGTCATCAGCCTTGCTAAGGGTGCCCGGCTTCCACTCGTATGGCAGGAAAACGAAAATATTATCATCATTCATGCCTTTTGAGCTACGGGCATTCTAAGGCATTTTGTATTCTGGAGAATTAAATAGAACAAGCTATTATCGCGCTTTTAAGAGTACGCAGGCACAACTGTTTGTGATCATGGAATTGCATTAATTTCCCTCTTTATATAATGGCAAAGGTATTATTATATTTTTGGTGAAAATATTTGAACAAAGCTAACAAAATGCTGAAATGAATCAATGAATTCAATCGTAAAGCATAAGCTGGCATTGTTTTGTTACTTTCTTACTCGGCTTGTTTAGTTCACTTCTATTCGATGTTGTACGTTCATATATGTATTGAAACGTTCGTTGCAGTGTCTTTAAAGTATGTACCGAATAAACTTGAATCCATATACCATGTAATATTTTTTGATTGTGRTTGAAATTTTTTAGTTTGGCTTACCTAAATTCACAGGTCAATAAAATATCAAAATCGCTTAAGATTTTTCTAATAAGTCGGAAGCACAGTTGGAAATTTATCCCTTCTTTACAGATATGAAAAGATTAATTGTAGGGACCTCGGATGGTAGTGATATCGTATAGAAGGGTGATTCGTAAACTTCTAACTTCATAGGGGCTCTTCCACTTCATCCTGACAAAAAGTTGAAGTACTTAGCTGCCTTCATTCTTTATAGAAAGCTGACATGGAAGCCCAATGCTGAGAAGAGGGTGAAAAGGCATAATAAAGAGGTGTCGGAAGGGTGTTTCATCAAAAATTGTGCTTTAGCTTCCGTACAGCCATGGTTGGGCCACTACTGTTCCATGGTGTATTTTTCTAGTGGAGAACTCTGATAAAGCCACAGATGTAAGGTCACTGCAGCGCCTTATAAGCGTATATCATTGCAGTTAAAGAAAACGTTCTTGTTCTGACAAATAGGGTGCTTACAATGAGAAATTTAAAAAAGAAATATACATGTTTATGACTGCTTGTAGATATTTATTTTTGTTAAAATTGCAATTAAGAAAATTAGGTGAAAACATCTAGACTTAACTCCACGAATTGATAAACTTTGAAAAGGATATGTTAGTGTGATGAGTTAGGTTTTTATCAAATTTACAGTGGGACTCTTAAAAGGTAAATCCTCTTAAAAACATAAACCGGTAACCCCCTGATTAGTTTCGGGTATTACAAAGGTCTGAACGAAATTATTCTGCAGTGTAAAGGCTTAAAAAATTGATGTAATAAGGAATATAATACAAACACAATATTCCAATGTAAGTAAACCTAGAAATGCTTACGAAGTTCCAAAAAAATATGCCCCGAACCGCAAAGCTCCCGCTGCCGAGTGTCCTAATTTCTTTTTTCTCAGTTTGAGGTGAATAAAATGTCATTAATTAAGTGGCAAGTGTTTTGCTTGAAGAGCCAACCGAACAACAGCATATCCTCGTGAAGATGTTTGTGCGCTTCCCACGACAGCACTTATGCTTGTAGACTAAAACAAATATATTTATATTAAAAATAGCAAGAGGAAATCTCTTTACTTCATTTCAGTAAGCTCACTGGGTTTTAAGGTTATGTAGCTACTTTATTGCGGGCCATAAATAAGTGTTAATAAATTGTTAATTCCGGAAATTGAAAATTCTTGATTTATTTTCGAGTTCTTTGTAGTTTCCTCCAAACCAAATGAATCAATTATAATTTTTCTCTRTTCTCCTTTAGCGAGTATACTGCCAAAGCTTTATACTCGGTCTGTAGTTAGTGTATACAGCTATGAATTTTCCTATGCATATTGTATGTATATACTCGGCAATTAGCTA
>NW_017535201.1:0-1179 GCF_001853355.1 Bactrocera latifrons
CCCTGAGAGCATACGAGTACATATTTGCAAAAACAAAAACAATTTTTCTGTGGTTATTTTATGTTTTTGCTGATGCCACACATTTCCACGCCGTTAAAACCATTTTTTTCTCATTCGAATTCTAATATCCGAACGAAAAAAAAGGCGAAGATATGTGCACTAGTTAATGTAGAGAGTAGAAATTCGATGAGTTTGCAACATCCTAGATGATAGATTCTTTCGCAATTTGTATTACTTGAAGACATGTGAAATGTTAAGAGATGTATGCAAAATTTCTTTTTAGATCAAAAGTGTTGAAGTCATTAATCGTTGTTGGAGAAGTTGTCAGCTGATTGCATGTTTTCATAATTATTTTCAAGTCCTGTTCTCACTTAGATGCTTTAAAATTTTCGGCTAGTTCTTAAAAAAATTGTAGCCAATCTGCATTACAAGTTGTAAATTCTATATACTTGTTCATCCAGAATGAATAAAACAGACTGTGGTATCAAATTGTGACAAAAAAGCACCTGAAAATTGTAAATGAAATTCAAGTTTAAATATCAACATTTATTTTGTCGCCTTCCAAGGAATCACCACCAGGAGTAATACGCTTATGCCAACGATTTTTCCAGTCAACGAAAGACTTATATAAGCACTTTTAGGGAAGACCTTTGTCAGTATTCATATTGCTGTCTCTGAATGTGGGATCTGAATTGGCGTGATAAAGCATGTCTAGACAGACGTGTTTATGTAAAAAAGCTTTATCAGGACACATCGAGTAAGGACGCTTTTCAAAATATACACCTAAATCAATCGAACAAGCTCGCGATAGATGTCGGGTTTCCTTGTCTCTTTAGCGCTATGTCATTCCCTTTTTAATGTCTCCATCAGTTGAAGAGTTCGAAGGTCGTCCAGAACGAGGCTTGTCTTCAACGATCTCTCGGCTTTCTTTAAAGGCATTGTATCGTCTTTGGCTTGTGTTTTTCATAACACTGAATAACCGTAACATTCCAACATTGGCGATGATTCCGCACAGGAAATTTTGTTAGAAATGCAAAATTTCAGACAAATTGTCTGTTCGATATTTTTATATAATTATTATAAAAACCGCAACGCACCATTGAAATGTGCCCAACTTAAGCCGATGCTGTAAGCAAACTTTCAGACGGGATCTGTCTCATATTTGACATAATAATGAAG
>NW_017535201.1:2379-7467 GCF_001853355.1 Bactrocera latifrons
CTTCAAACAGATGACTGAAGGGATGGTTTCGGCGAAAATGATGGTTTGCGCAGAAACTAATTGGTTCCTTGTTCGAAGCATTATGTTCTTTGGTCATCATATTTATTTCGAATTTTGAAGCGCTTTGGTAGCTTCGGTGTATCAATAATATCAGAAACATATCAAAAAAGCTTTTGTTTTTGATTTAAACAAGTAGTTCTGCCAAAGTCAGAAAATTATTTACATGTGCATGTGATAATGAGAGAAACTCTAAAATATTTTCGAATGCTTAATATCATATAGCTTAAAATAGAAAGAAGTGTATATGAAACGTCTTGTTATTTAATCTAAATTTACATCTTTTACGACGCAGTTTTTAATGTGACCAATGCTTCAGATTTAAAGTGCCACTGAAGCAACAAAAATTAATGACATATTTTAATTAAAGTCACACGGGTTTAAAGATTTGTCAATAATGATAAGTTTTGCAGTCCTTGACACCAGAGATGGTGAGCTCTTTTCCTCCTATTTTCCTTTTAATTATTTTTCTGCCACCGGCAGTCTTGGCAGTATTTATATTCTACTTACTTACTTTCCATATATCTAAATTTTAATTTCTATATGATTTTTTTCACTTTAGAGTATATAAATCTGGGAAGAATCACATTGTCGGAAGAAAACTTTTCATACAAAGTAGGTTACAGGTATGCATTCTCATGTTCAAAATAGTTGGCAGCGGATCATCATACGTCAATTCAACAGATACCGAATATGTGAATCTCAGTGACTACGGGTGACTTTTCACTGAAAATATCGGTCAATCTGTGAGTAACTGTAATGAAATTAGTGAGTAAATAATCCTAATATGCATATACCTAATATATGAATTTCTTTCTGTTGAATTTTCATGGTATATGTATATATCGGCTAGGTTAGGTTAGATGGCTGATAAAAAGATTGAACGTAGACTGCTATATGTAGAACTCTGTGCTAGAACTAGSTAGCTAGAACTCTTGTGTTCGTAGTTATAAATTAGAAAAATGCTTAGCAACGCGAGTCAATCAAGAAAAAGTATTGAGATGTTTTCACATCTCACACAGCTTCTACAGTTGACGTCAGGTCAGCTGGGAATCCAACCCAGTGTGAATGCCAGTAGGGCAATGGAATGTTGATAGCCTCACAAATGTAGAGAGGTTCGCTTTATTGAGGGGAAAGAGATCACTAGAACTCTTGCGATTTATTTTGGGCAAAATGCTTTTAAGTAATCGAATGGCTTTTAAGAAATAATGAATGTAGCTCAGCGCTGGCCAAGCTTCCGCGAAGCGCGGCTATCTGGTAGTAGAACACAAGTGGATATGGTATCACCCATCTGCCCCCATTCTACCGATAGCTGCTCTAGGGTGCCTTTTACAAATTTGTGGTAAATTTAAAAGTTTTCTTAGAAAGAATTCGTTTTTATCCGGTTATCTTAATGTGTATAACCCCTTAATCCATTATATGGGTTCAATTTTGAAGTCTTACCAGTCCAAACCAAATACCACTTTTATGCATATCAAAAATGAAGATACATATTAACAGAAAATAACGAAATGGTATTGAATAGTATGGAACTGAAAAAATGCATTTCCTTTACGAAATTTGCATATGTGATTGCTATTTGGCGCTATCTAATCAAGTGCCAAACTTGAGAGGATGTTTGTGTTCGCTAGTTAAATTGCCATGACACAGCTGCCTCACTGCATGTCTTTATATATGCACTTTTATATTTTAACTTTTTATTTCCTGAATAATTTTGTAAGAAACTACTTTCTTTTCTAAACTTCATTTGAATTCGTCTTTTGTATCTTTTTCCACTCTCAGCTAATAGAACGTTGAATACACTCACAGCTTAAGACCTTACAAGCATTTAGAATACTGCGCTGACGCTGATTTTTATTCCGTTTCATTTGAAGAGTATAAAGAGTTCGTTTGAGCCTTCCATGTGCTTATCGTATGTGCTAATCAACCAAATGCAGAATAGTGAAACAAATATGACCGAGTTATAGCAGGACAACAACAAAGAAATTATTACATAGGTCCAGGAAGAGAGTAAGGAAATGGTGATATACCTCCTCTGGTGGTTAGTGGCCAGAAAAACTTTAACCACGCATAAAGTAGATTCTACAAAACCATTTTCTTTCTTTCGTTTGCTGCTTTAGTAATGCACTGCTTATGACAATGTCGCTCATACGCACTGCTACACAATTCCCTCATATCACACTGTTGACCTAATAAAGTGGTCGATGCCTTTCATCTCTCTTATCACCCCGAGAATTTCCAAATATAATTAACGTAATAATAATATAATTATATTAGATATTTAATCTAACTACTTGTTGTGGCTCAGCCATATTAGAAATAAAGCTTATATGTATTTATGTATTGGTAATATTCTGTATTTTGATGCAATTACGAAAGGTGTATAAATATTAAATATGAATAGTGTAGGTTAATTAAATCGCAAATGCCACAACTATTTGAACTGAATAAATACTCTTCTATTAAATAGCACTTTTTTTTAAATAATTTAAATCAATTGCACTGTCAAACTGGCTACGTAGTAGGGAGATATTCGCATACATATGTGCGATATATACTCGTATGGTATACCCCTAGCTCATTAATACTTGACAATGTCATTAATTGTGAAAATTCATTAAATTGCTGGCGAGATATTGGAGTGCCGCAAATTCAATAACAGTTTTAAAACCAAGCACACATAGCGGCAATAAAAAAATTTATTTATATAATAAGTGGTTTTATTTAAACGAAATGTTGTTGAAGTTTGTCTAGATTAAGTTTTGCAACAACCCAGTAATAATGCTCTTAAATAAGTGCAAGTGAGGTAACTGAGATTTGTTTTTTGCGAAGGTCTTATTGTTATTTTATTTGAATAATTCAATCTGAAAATTTTATTTAATAAAAACGAAATTATTCGCAGTTTACGCTATTGGATATTATAAATGCAGGTAGAAATTGTTCAATTAATTTAAAAGCCTGGCCAGAGAGAAAATATATTTAGAAGCGATAACGTCGTGTTACAAACAAATATCACCGAGACCAAAAGATAATATTTCAGATACTACATAGTCAGTTATTATGCCGCGATAACGTTCGCCATTGACGGTTGCGCTCTCACCGGCATCAGTTTTGGAGAAATATGGACCAATGATTTCACCGGCCTATAAACCATACAAAAACGTTTTTTTTTCTGTAGCTCTTGAATTTTTTTAGGTTTCTCTTTATGCTGCAATTTTAGTTGTATACTCCCCAGAAATGGGACTCATCCCTTAACAAAATTTGGCTCGAAAACATCGGATCTTCTTGGAACTTTACAAGAGCCCATAGAGCGAAGACATATAGCGTGGGAAGGTCAAGCGCCTTAAGATTTTGCACTGGCTGTATTTTGTAAGCTTTCAATTTAAGATCTCGACGTCAAATGTGCCAAGTCGTTTCATATGTCCTTCCGAGTTTCTGCGAACGGCGCCCAATCGACTCTCCACGGTCTTCGTGTATACTCTCAGCTACGGCTGCTATATTTTCTTCACTGCGGCCTGGACGTGGTTTATTCCTTCAAATATTATTCAGTAAAGAATACTGGGTATCAAAATGATAATGTTGCGAATACTGCGAATACCGGCCAACTAGTTCTGTTGACCATAAGTTGAGCGAAGTGCGCGAAACACATTCTTTACAGAAAGTGAATTGTCGAAATAAAGTTCAGCGATATTTAAACGTTGCAAAAACAATTCTAAACAAAAATAGCATGACAGCTTGACATGACTCACGCGCAATCTGTCAAATAAATTCTGTTTTGAGAGAGATGCGTTTAAAGTTTGAGGTTTTATTATTTTTGGGTCTTTTTCGAAATCTTCCAATGGTACAGTGGGTTTCTACAATAATTCTTAGGGTAAAAGGGATCGGAAAATGCATAAAAAATTAAAAAAAAGTATTGAAAAAATATTACCCTACTGACCCCTTAAGTGAAATTTAATGCATGAGTTTTTTTTGTTTTTTTAATAAGTCTAGATTGTGGTCTAAATCCACATTAGACTCTGAGCGATACCAGATGGAGTACTGAGTCCATAAAGAGTTGTCATTCTTTATAATTCGCTTGACGAGAATTTTAACAGTTTCTATGGCCGAAGAACCTATAGCCTCATATGCTTTCAGTTCCATTCTTCAGGCCTGTGCCTGAAAACAAAAACCTTTGCTTCAAATATACTGCAGTGATCTGGCTGATACTCGTAAGGTTGCTTTATGCCTAACATTAGGCAGTATGTTCCGCATCAACTCCGTTCTCCATTATATAAAATGTTAAAAGAATTTCTGTTGCCAGACTCTCTCTTAGATACCATACGGAATTAAGTGGTATCATGAATATAAACTAGTCTTAATATAAGTGAACATAAGCAAAGTGCATACGTAGACATACGCTGTGTTTCACTAACACAGCACAACTTGCTGTTTTGACTGCATTATCTCGTTCATATTATTTTTATCTTCCGTACGCCTTGCCACGATATGAAATTGGGAATCTCTAGAATATGTATGTAGCGGTAAACATTTCTGTGGCTCGCTATTTACGCTTTTTGAGCTTTTAGTGCATTTCTCTTATTTGCGAATGGTATATTTTCTTTAAGTATAATTTAAATGCTCGTAATGCATAAATGAATTTATGATTTGACCAACTTAGATATATTGGACTGACAGCCATACTGCCCACAAGCCTGATAGAAATCATAAGCGAAGGCTGGCCAGAAAAATATATAATTCTGGTAGAAGAGCCGTTCAGCGAGCACGTAATACAACTCTTTAGAATTTCTTTAAAATACTCTCGCTCTTTTATATTCGCGTTTCAACATTCAGGCAAATGTAGCGCAGTGCAATTTTGTTATGAACCAGGGAATGCATTTTTCTTCAGGCAATGCAAACGCATAAAAATATCATAAGCACAAAAGTTTCACATGAAGAAATATAAAAATGCAATTTAGCAGCTTTCGCCTCATGCGGAAGCAAAACAAATTGGGTGCATGCTTATTTATGGTGGTGGCGCATTCCGTTACAAAC
>NW_017535201.1:8477-10679 GCF_001853355.1 Bactrocera latifrons
TACGCAGGCATCAAATTGACTGGTCCATTTCGTGAGATAACATTTTCACTGTACTTGATTTTTAATAAATCATTTGTGACACTCGTTGTGTGGCTTGTGGCGCCGTCTTGTTGGAACCACATATTGCCTAAGTCCATATTCGGTTATAATTGATTGGTACGTGTCGGTCTTGATCATCACGGAAGAAGTACGGTTCAATGATGTCGCACCAAACCGCAGTTTTTCGGTATTCAATAGTAACTCATAGAGTACTGTAAATTACTGCGCAATACAACATATTTTGCTTATTTTGTCATTGAGTCAAAAATAAGTCTCAACACTTGAAAGGTTTTTTCAATAAAAAACAACGCCGTCGCAGGGAAATCCAACGCTTGAAAACGACGTGTGGAGACTGATTTGGGTCTTCCACAATTATTGCGCTTTCAGCATATACTCGACGCTACGGGGACTTCTTTGTCTCACTGGCACGGGAATATTTTATACCTGTAGATTACAACTTTTCCTCTACACGCTCAATTGCTAATATGATTGGACGTAGCACTCTCAGAGTTGAAGCCACAGGCTCCGAATTTTGCCCAGTTGCATCATCCGTGATGAAATGGCAAACCTTAGTGAAGAGAAATATTAAAAGAGTGGGATAAAATATGAGGTCGTTTACTGTTCTAGCGGTCTAATTTTGTTGCATCATTATTGGAAAACCCGTTACTTTATATTATACCTATAACTTTTACACTGACAGACACATGAGGTTTGCTAGAACGACCAAAGTAATTATATATAGTATATGGGAGTTGGGGTAGCATCGACCCGAATTTATCTTATTTTGCCAACACCACATATTATCAGCATAGTTATAATTTGCTCCCTCGGCTTCATTAAGGTATCTCATATACCATTACCAATGATATGGGGTAATGTCAGTCGGATATTATTTATATGCGGGCTATGTAAAAATTTAGCCCGATTTTATCCTTTTTAGGCTCACATATTGGACGATATGCATATGTAGCTTGAGGTCCCGTAGAGGTTTGAAAATGTTTATATTAGTTGCGTGGTAGCTAAGGGAAGTGTTGACCCGATTCAACCCGCTTTAGACTCTCAGACATGCCATTGTCACGGAAGAGTAGAGATTTTAGCGATCTGGGCGTATAAAATTGTTTTCAAGGTTGGATCAAGCGCTGGCATAAGTGGGTTAAAGCTGGTACTTTAAAGAGGATTAAATTGATTTGTGTTAATAAGCAAGTATTTTAAATTTCATGTATAAATTTAATATTCTTGTTCCTCTAAACGTTGTCAATTTGGTTAAACATCAAATTTATCAGGTTAAAAGTATTGTGAAAATTATGCTTTTTCGTCTTCTTGCCTGCCTGCTTGAATAATAAATCCGGCATTGAAATCATGTGCGCAAAATTACAATTTAGCCGCAGAATTTAAAATTCTAAATTAATTATCGTTACAATTCGGTTAAAGCGCTCGCTGTCATAAATATTCATGACATGATAAGCATGTTTACAGTTAGACATGCGAGCACTATGTAGACCTCCGACAGTGGAAGGGCAATAGGGATGGGGTTCGGCTTATGTGAGCGGGTACGTGTTCTCGTTTTTGCTCAGTGTGACCATCTTTTCACATACTGATTTAACTGCATTGTTCTTATAATCCATCTACTAAACTGTGCAAAGTTAGTAAGTGTTTTTCCAGAAATTGTCAGCATTTTATTGCAGCTTTCACTCGCTCTAACGCACATTGTGAAATCCCATAAAAAATATCTTAGCAAGCGGAAAAAAACCTGCATAAATTGCGTGAACACGTTTCAACTCGACCATCTGGGCTGTCTGAGTGCTGAAGCCTTGCTCAGTTTACCATAAATGCTTTGTTGTTGCCATGTCGACAACACCTTTGCATCGAGCCTTTAGATTTTTTATGAAATTTCACTGGACTACCTTTGATGCTTGGTCATTAATTAAGTTTGAATTTCGCTATAAACGCTTTGGGATGGTAAGCCGTACCCAGAAGTAGTTAATAATCTCACATTGAATGTTTCTTAATTGTTGGGTATTATCAAGGAGAATAACGTTAACCTCGGTTGCAAGCTAGAATACCCTTTACAGATAGACAGTCATTAAGATGGCTAGTCAATTGTTTTTCTTTTGAATTTATAATCTTTAATATTATTCGTTTGTCTCCCTAAGCGATTTTTAA
>NW_017535201.1:10744-12424 GCF_001853355.1 Bactrocera latifrons
TGTCAAGACCTGTTAACAAGTTAAAAAAGTTATATCTGATAGAAGTGACGTGTGCGCCAATACGCGCTTATTGTTTTCATCTTGCATTAGACTATATTATCTTTTATGATTTATTATTTAATAGAAATTATGGAAATTCATAATTTTTATACATAGCTACCAAACACTGGCGGTTAACTGATTCGCTTCAGATATTTAGAGCAATTCGAAACAGTTCTTTGTTGCTCCATACTTACTCACATTAACGGATTTTTGCATGCGTTTAAGCTAGTTATCAAAGCAGTTTTGCCATTCTGAATGTGGCATCTTCAAAACATGCACTCTGAGTTCATCAACCGCCTCTTCAAGTGTCGAAAATCGTTGACCTACAAGTTTTTTTTTCGTGCAGGAATAAAAAGAAGTCACCCATTCTTTTTGAAGCGATCAACAAATTGTGTGGGATCCAAAGCGAAAATTTCCTACATTCAAATTTTCATACGATATTGTGTAGTATGTATACAGGTCCCAGTAAAGCCTATGGTTCTCTCAAGCTCATGATAAGTTCTATATAATATCAGCTTGTGCATAGCATCATTAGTCTCTGGAACAACAAGTGATTTTGGGCAACCTTCACGAAATTTTCTTGAAGTGCTCTACGACTTCTATTGAATTTACTATACTATCAAAAAACACAGTCGAAAATTGTAAAACATAATCGCGCGAAAATTTACGTGATTTAGTTCCAATTTTTAGCCGAGATGGTTATTTTAAGTAAATGTAAACAAAACAAGTAGTGCTAGTATGTTAAGATGTTCTGAGTATGTATAACATTAAAAATGTAAAATTTTACGATGAAGTTGTGAGTTGCTATATGGCAAGAGAAGGGTTGCCACATCCCGAAATATTAATCTCTGTGGCTGTTTTACGATGCGGTTTCTTAATGCTACTAGAAGCTCGCTACCTGCATCTATTATGTTAGTACAAAAACTCAGCATCACACTCTGCATTCACGCCTTCTCGGATGACATCATTTATGCAGTTAAAACTTTAAAAGAATTTATTTGTTTACTTTTTTTAATATATATATATATTTGAGATAACATACTGAAAATGTTAATCGTTCTGGTTAATATTTTTCTACACGCAAATTTGAAAAGGGGTTTCAGAGTGCTTTGGAAAGCATTTACAATGGTGTTTTCAACGTCGATAACCAACATTACTCAAAAACGGCTAAGCCATTTAGTTTCAAATTATACGATTATATATTTTCGTAATTAATCGAAAGTTTTTCCTCACTGATAAATATTTTTTTTTGCTTTCTTTTCGGCCTTCTAACTGTATATAACCTGTTAACTAACATCATGTGTCAGAATCGCCCAAGACGGCAGAAAATATTAATGCATGTAAAAAAGTAATATTTGTGTAGCTTGTGCATCAACCCCTCTATTCTTAGGGCGATTGGTTTCAGTGGTTTTGTCCACCTTCATAGTAATAGATTTGATGTGTAATGCTTTGAACACACCATATTCCTTCTTCAATACGATATTGCTACGCTTCAGTGTGCAATATGATTTTTCGTCGGCAAACATTTATATGGTAATATGAAAATTGGTTCTTGGTTAAAAATTCTTCACATTTATTCACTTTTACTTTCACTTACTTTCACTTTTAGTGGCACAAAATTAGTTTTTATTTACTTTC
>NW_017535201.1:12674-13856 GCF_001853355.1 Bactrocera latifrons
TAGAACGTTTCTCTCCAGCTTTCGACCGTTATCTATTACTGCTATAGCCAAATCGAAATAATTTTCCATCGCCATGCAATTTTCAATATTGTTCGAGTATGTATATTTTTATTTATAGGTGTATGTGTGCTGATTTGTATAAATAATGGTGGATTTTCATTTAACTGAGTACAGATGTGGTCCAGCATTGACATCAATTCCGGAACATAAAATATTTACACAACTAACTGCTGTTGCACGGTTTACACGCGGGCAAAGTGAAATTATTTAAAAGTGTGTACATAAGTAAATTTGTATGTATGTATATAGGTATGGTTAAATACGTTTGTGTTTGGGTTTCCCTTCAATATTGCACTTTATGCCCTGTCCCGTCTGGACACTTAGTCACATTGGCCACCTAAATTTGTAAGTTTGCTCATTTTGACTTTTCGAAAGCAATCAACTGGTGTGTGCATACATACACGCTCATGCATACAAACACGCTCATATGCGCTTGCACTTGTGCGCTGCAAATTTTGGTGACGAAATCTGGTGTTTGTTACTTCACAAGTTCTGAAATTTTGCACACATTCTTTTGTCCCAAAGTAACAGATTATTTGTCGGAACCGCCGACACTAAATCAACTGAATGATCGAATTCATAGTTTTATATAGAAAACCTTTTTAGTTGACAAGATATCTTCACGAAATTTGACTTGGATTAATTTCAATTACAACGGGCTTATCTCTGAAAAAATTATTCAGATCGGATCACTGTAGCATCTAGCTGCTGTGTAAACTATTTATTTCTCTGAAAAGAAATTAAAGCTACGACTATAAAATACCATATTGTTATTGTAATGTTAAGTTATAAAAAAGATTTTAATATTTGTTTTTGTCATAAAAGAATTATTTTAAAAGTTATACGCAGTTAAACGTAGGCATGAAGCCTGCTGCACTCATATAGTACACCTCGTCGTATGAGCAACGCATAATGTGTAAGTGACTTTTATGAATGCTCCGAACATATGATGTACACCTTTGCCGGTGTATAACTTTTATTGGAATATTTTAACCTTTTATATCTCGGTCAACGGAGCCTCATAACTTATTCCACATTTTTTTCTCGCCGTCATAATAACGAGCTTTATTACATGCAGGGGTGGGTGGGCGAATGGAAATAATTGTCTACTTGCAAACCATA
>NW_017535202.1:0-4164 GCF_001853355.1 Bactrocera latifrons
TCTTTTAATACAACTTAACTTGTTGTTGTTGCTTTATATGGTGCACTTCGCTCTCTCTGCGTCTTCTGTGTGTGGGGCATTAATCTTTAATCCCACCTTTCCTGGTAATGTTGATGGGCGGAATGAAGCTATTCTTCGCCTTCACAAATTGTAATCCTCGGAGTCGCTCTCCGACGTTCCAGAATCTTAAGTTTCTTAAACTTGGCTATCTGTGCCGACCGAAACAAAAACTGGGTTCAATTTTTTGCCATTCATCCTGGAGGATGCTCTTCAACTCGTCCTTTGAACTTATTGTACGCTGGTGCACTTTCGCATCGAGATAGCTCCTCAAGTTCTCAATGGGGTTTAAATCTGGACTCTGGGCTGGTATATCGATGACATGCGGACAATTATAAAGCAACCACGACCGCACATTAGAAGCGTTATGCTTTGGGTCATTGTCCTGGTAAAAATGCAAATCCTCGACAAGGCCCAGTTTTTCTTTACAAAGTGGCAATTTTTCTTTTAAAACGTTCAGATACATAACGTGACTCATAATACCCTCAATGAAATGCAATTCTCCAGGACCCTGTGCAGAAAATGATCCCCACACCATTACCGATCCGCCACCGCGCTTTACTGTAGGCTTCACATTTTTGGCAAGAAGCGCCTTATTTGACCTTCTCCATACATAAGGTCTACCGTCCGAACCGAAAAGATTAAACTTGCTTTCATCTGGGAATGGCTGACTTCGTAAATGCATATTGCAAAGCATAATGAGAAAGCATAATGTTCATTTACAACACTGCTCTATATTCTGACAATGCAATGTGTTCATTTGCTAATGGCAACTCTTTTTCATGCGCATTAGTTGTCAATTTTACGCATGACAAATTTTATTCATGCATTTATGTTGGAAATGGCGGCATTATCACCAAAGTAAGTAAAATTAAATAAAAACCCAGAATTTTCTACAAAATTTTCTAATTTTAGCGAAAGGAAATGGACACACGAGCGGAAATGCTCCTCATTACAACTAGGTTGCGGCATAAAGGAGATTTCATATCAAATAAAAGAAAGAAAAATTCCATTCTCAAAGAAATCAAAGACGTAGAGGCAATGTTTCCTTTTACTAAAGATGAAATAATCCGCTGTTTTATGAATAAGTTGATTACGTATAAACAAATGAAAAAACCAAATCATACCTTAGGAGCAAGTAGTTTGTGGCACTTTCTCCTGAGGTATGATTTCAATTCAAGTAGAATTTCTAGAAATCTTTTTGGTATTCAGTTTTAAAGACTTTCAGGTTTAGGCGTGAATATTACTAAGGCATTTGTTTTATAGATTTACGCAGAAAAAAGTGTGGCAAGAGCATGGCTGAGTTCCAAGTTGCATGTTGCTTTGCATTAGTATGAAGTATAGAATTCCTGTTTTTCAAATGATTTTTAATGATTATCGATTATCTCTGTTCTGATTGATGTATAGCTTCTTGTGTATTATTATTTTCGTTATCATCCTGTAGGTCTTCATCGATTTCGCTGTTTGTTCCTTCGTTCTTAATAACTATGTTAGGAAGTATAATGCATGCCATTGCAATAGTTTTCGGAAGGTGCGGGCGCTGCACTCCAAAAATTTAAAAATTCTGAACTTTTTTAAAATACCAAAAGCTTGCTCAACGAAAACGCGAGTTGAACTCAAAACTGCATTAAACTTCGATTGTTTGTGTGGTTAAAAAGCCATTGTTTCGATAGGGCACCATTAAATTCATCTCGAGTGGATATGCACCATAGTTGTGAGGTATTACAATAACTCTATTTGCTATTGATCTTTTAAAGGGGCTGTTTTGGCAGGGCAACCTATGAATACATCAGTAAATTTCATTTCACTGTCAGCAATAGCCTGTAATATATTAATTATAACTTTATTATATTTATATTCAAAAATTAAGCAGCTAATGTAATTACTTGTATAATGATGGAGAAACTGACTGCATCTCTAAGAGGTTGGGATATCTGGACGTGGGTACCATCTATGAAACCCAGAACAAATGGGAACGGATTGCGGCGACTTGCTGAAAATTTCTCGCTTGTTTTCCTTTGTTTGTCAGGTGTATTTTTAAACACAATTACCTCGCTTTTCAATCGACAAATAAGATTAATTATCAATATGAACACTTTATATGCAGTACCAATAGCCACCCCAAATCGATCGCTGATATCACGAAATGATGTGTTGTGGCTGACTTTCCAAATAGTTAGATATAAGGCCTTATAGAGTGGAATGCTTACGCGACCTTTGGTGCGCAATTTCCAAAAGGGCTTGATCATGGTGGCCAATTTCTGAAAAACCTAAATAATTGCAATTCATTGTAAATAAATTACCTTAAATAGTTGCTCTGTGTTCCTTGTTTTCGAAAATTTTTTAAGATTGCGCTCATTATTAAAACTTTGACAGTTCTTAAACTGATGCTTTGCATAGCTGCGTTCATAAACATCTGCAATATTTATTGCAAAGGTTTGTAAAACAGTAATGCCATACATTTAGGTTTTGCACTAGTTGCGCATTAAGTCGTGGTTAATGCTTTGCAATATGCATTTACGAAGTCAGCCAATAGCACGTTTTTCTAAAAATAGAAATCTTTTGATTGATGTTCCTTTGCAAATCGTAGTATTGCTTTTTGATTACGTTCGTCGATAAGAGGCTTTCGCCTTGCTCTTCTGCCGTTATAATCAGCCTTATTCAGTATATTTCTTAGGCTTTGTCGGCAACACTTTTTCCCCAAATCATTTTCGGCGATTGTTACGAATTTCGGTGCACTTATAAATGGATCCTTTTTGACTTGGCGTAGAATATACTGTTCACCACTAGCAGAGAAAATTTTGTTATTTGCAACTTCCGATCTATTTTTCACAGTTTTATCTCTCTTGTACCGTTTAATGATGTACTGAACGGTCGATCGGCTTCTATCTACAATTTCAGATATTTCCCGAAGCGATTTTTGGTTTTCGTAATGACGCATTACTAGTTCCCGCACTTCAACACTGGTTTGTCCGCTTTGTCTGCCCATTTCACTTTTTTTATTATCCTTTTTCGATAAATGACGCGATATTCAAAATTTTCCGATGAACTTTGTTACTTGGGACTTCCCCGAATAACACTTTAAAAATTACTTGATGTTAGATGTGCTTGGAAACAGTGTTGCCTGTTAAATTAAAAATGTACGAGTTTGGCTTTTGCATTGAAAATGAAGACTTATTAGATAATAAAGGATTATTCAAAAATTTGTTGTTGTCATTTAATGAATTACCCAATACGTTAATGAAATTAAACATATCAATTTTTATTGCAATAGGAATTCCCCGTATTTTAAGTAAAACCGTATATTTTAGGGGGTGTACGAGTTTCGCTTGGAGCTACTGTATATATTTATATATAAGTTGAATAAGTCCTTTGGTGTCAGTTGCGTTTGTACTTGCTATTCGCTGGACTTGGTGAACAAGCTCAAACAGTTCCAAGTGGGTTGTTGTTGGTTGAAAACTTATACTTAAGTATACTTTGAATAAAATCAAACTTGATTGCTTGGCTGCTAAAGACTTACTAGCTTTATTGAGAATATTATTTTGTGGCTTAACTTAAAATTGAACTAACAGCTACCTATGTGTTAGTTCATAAACCTTATTCTATGTACTTAATTCTATGAAAACTGGAAACTGGAGCCGCAGCTGTTCATACGTTGTGGTTCCTTTTATTGCCGACTTTGTTTGTTTAGTCTATTGGCTAGCATCTGATTGCGAGTGCTGCCAACTGGCGTGGGAGCATAATGACTTCAAGATTGATGGGAATCATCCAAAAGTGCTGATGTCGCATGTTCCCTGAGAATGGATTTAGCGTAGTGATGTGATGTTTAGAGTGGAAGTCATGGCGTGGGAGTCATGTGTTAACTCCTCCCTCTCTTAAGTATAATCGTCCGCGATTATTCTCTGTTGTTTGTATCATTTGCATTGACCTGCCTCAATATTTCTTCAATGGCTAGGTCATTACTTTGTTGAGTTTGCCTCCTCATTATAAGTTTAATCGTTGTACGTTTACAAAATTTTRCAACAATTATGATGAATAGAATCATTRTGACAACGCATAAAATTATCTTCATGCTACTGTGGTTTGTTTCTATCTTTTGGTTTATGT
>NW_017535202.1:4232-13548 GCF_001853355.1 Bactrocera latifrons
AATGTTTTTAATATCAATTTGGTCTATGTTTAATTTCTGTAAACCGGGGTGCTCTATGTTGTCATAAGCTCTGTGTTCCTTGTTTTCGAAAATTGTACCTATTGTTGATTGTTACTTTATCCTCAAATATTACTAAACGTGTTCCATTTATAGTTATTTTTTCATTAAATCCATCTTGTATTATAAATTTATCATTATTTAATATTATTATGCCCTCTCTTACATTTTTGATTTTTTTATAGTTTTTAGCATAACTAATGTTACARTGCGCTGTGTTTTTGTTGAGCAGATCTAATAAACAATTCGGTTTATCTTCTATTTGACAAAAATTAATTACTGTTTTATTATTACAATTTTTTAATCATTTAAAGTGTCCTCTCTTTCCAACGGTTCTTTAGTCTAACTGTAGTATCTTGTCTTTTCGAATTACAGGCTCAATAAGAAATTTCTGATAAAAATCATTTACTATGGGATAYTGTATTATGAAGTATATCGTTTCGTTGTTCTGCATTACCTTAAGTTTTGAATTACTTAGTATATTTGTTATGCTAATTTCATCTCTTAAGCTTGCATTTATATCTATTAGTTCATTGTCTGTTAATAAAAGTGGGTTAACTACATCCATTTTAATCAACATAATTGAATAAATAATATTTTCTAATTCTAATATGATAATATTATTTCTATGTGAAATAAGTTAAAAAATGTTATCCTCTTTTGTTATTCCATTATCATTTTTTAGTTCATTTATTCTTTCCGTTATCTGATTGATTTTATTAGTGATTTCTGCATTTATTATTAACTGATCGTTATTGGATTCTATTAGTGCCTCAGTTTTTATTTTTACTTCATTGAAATCTTAAAAATCCGGTGTACCATCGACAAATTCAAATCCCAGTAAGTCTATACTGCGTGAATACCTATGATGTAAAGTCAACATATTTACTAGTCTTATTACTTGTTGCGACTTTATTTCTATTGTTTTCTGTAGTTCTGGATATGAGAAACGTTTTGCTGTATGGAGATTTTCATAGGCCATTTTTACAAAATTATTTAGCTCCGTTTTGCATATGAGAAATTTTGTGTCATTATAAGTTGCGACTTTTCCATCCTCTATAGGTATATAGAACGACCTAGAGTATTCTATTTTCTTTTCTGAAGCGATTGTAACCTGAAATTAACGAATATTGTCTTTATGAGCTTTTTTTCCGCTTATTTTAACAGCTGTACCTAAATCCTCCTGAACTACTTTCTCTACGTAAATAATTGATTACTTATTTCCTAGCCGTTTATTTACTTTAACGTTGACAATATCTCCGTTTTTATATGTTTTATATTTAGTTTTTTTATTATGAAATATTAAATAATTTGCTTGTTTTTTCTAAGTTTTTCCTCTATATCNAGCCGTTTATTTACTTTAACGTTGACAATATCTCCGTTTTTATATGTTTTATATTTAGTTTTTTTATTATGAAATATTAAATCATTTGCTTGTTTTTTTCCTAAGTTTTACCTCTATATCCTTATATGATATTAGTTTCCCATAAATTATTTATTTATTTACAACAGTTTACACAGCAATAAATTACAGCATAAACTTTAAAATGACACTAGCTGCAAGGCTTTCAGTCATCGTTTTAATACTAAGTTTTGTTGGTTAAGTTCATAGTACTAGTAAATAATTATGATATTTTAACTATGATATCTTAAACTACACTAAATTAGGTTAAGGATGTTATTATCTTCACGGAAATTGTAAATATATGTACATAATGTTGTCGTGGCTGGGTGTAGGTAGTGCCTCCATTGTGGAATTTTTACAAGCAAGATGGGTCGCTCCTTGTTAGAAGATGAGAGTGGCTAAATATAATGTGGCCAAGCCTTAGGCGTATGTACGGCTTCAGGATGTTGTTTGCCGTGTTTACAGGGTAAGTTGGAGTGATTCTCCTTGGGTTTATTCCAACGTAGTGATGGTTTTGCGATGCCCAGTCCGAGAATTCCAGAATTTTTCTTTTTATCTTAATATGCTTGCACAAATCACCCTTGCTTAGTCGAGCATTAGAGTAGGGGATCTGCTAACTTCCTTTGCGACAGTATCAGCTCGTTCATTTCCTGAGATTCCCACATCGATCCACATAAGCTTGATTTTATTTCCAGCCGCAATGAGGGAGTTTCTGATTGATGAAATTATCTTGTGGGAATTTTCAGGTGATTGAATTGCCGCAATGCATGACTTACTGCGACTGCAAATCAAATATTTTCCTCTATTTTTTTTTAGCGTGCTCAACAGCAAGTTCAATAGCTAAGGCTTTGGCAGTGAATATTGTACACATCGGATCAAGGAGCCATTGGCATATTACGTCTATCTCTTTATCTTTATCGACAACAGCCAACGAGGTGTGGTCTGATGTCTTAGATCCATCCGTAAAGATAAAACGCCAATTCGATGTACTATATTGATCGCGAATATATGCAAACTTTGCTTGGTAGACTGTGTTAGGGGTACTTTGTTTAGGCAAGTTTAGTAAAGCATTCTAAAAAGATACTGGACTAATGGACCAAGGAGGAAATGTCTCAGAGCTCTTTTTGCTTCTGTAAAAAGATGTTAAATTGTCCCTGGCATATTCAAGAGATCTGGATACTGCCGACGGTTTAGTGGTATTTTACATGAATTTGCTCTCGTGAAGGTATTTGCTAATGCCATGTTTGTTCCGTAAAGTTGTTTCACAAGATTTGCGATGTGTTGCATCGGCCACTCTACTAGAGATGTAAATCCATGCTGTCTTGTCGTGATGATATCTTTAAAGGCAGCAGTAAGTTGAGTGAGGACCAGCTTTTCAAATAGTTTTGCCAACGCTGATTGAATGCATATAGGCCTGTAGTTGGAAACATCAGTTCCTTGTCCACTTTTGAAGATTGTACTAACATACGACAGCTTCCATGCGCTAGTGAAGGTGCCAAGCTGCAAAGATCTATTGAATATGTGAGTGATAGGCTCATAGAGCACAGTAGCGTAGTTTCTAAGAAAGACATTTGGTATACCGTCAGGTACATCTTCACATTTGATTTCCAAATTATCGAGGTTGGTGTTTGGACCATTAATCACTGTATATTTGTAAAATCGATCATTATTGTTATCATAAGTAAATGTTGTTTTGAAGTATGAAGCAAACAGGTTACTGATTGATTCACCAGTGGTAGCAGATTGATCGAGCCATGACATCTCGGATGGAATGTTCACACTATTTTACTTCTTATCCTTGACGAACTTCCAAAACGCACTTGTGTCCGACTGAACCATGTTCTCTATTTTGTCAACATATTTTCTGTAGCATTCAATACTTAAAGTTTTGCAACCACGCCTTAATATGCTGAAGCGAGCGTAATCTCGTTGATTATTAGAGTTCTTATATTGTGTGTGAGCCGCATTTTTTTAGCTTAATTCTGTTGATAAGCTCAAAGGACATTACTGACATAATGCTTATGTACAGGCACATATAGGGTAATGCCTTCCTCTAGCTTGTAAAACCAAGCAATTTCATTCTCGATAGTGTCTGTTTCATACATTTCTACCCAGTTAACCTGATGATAAAAAACGTTGAGATTGTGATAATCGGCTTTCTTAAAGGAGTATGTAGTTGAACTCAGTGATGTAAGATCAGACCGAAAATTGAGACTGATAGAGAGAGCCGGATGATATTTGTCCTCTTCAACAAATGGTAGGGTTTTATCAACACTAATTTCAATATTACTGTAACAGAAATCAAGAAAAGTGTACAGTTACTTGTGTTGTTTACTTGAGTGCAATCAAGTAAAGCTAAACCATCTTGGTTAATCCTTTCACAGTCCGGGGACACTACTAGGCAAATTGAAGCCGCCTACAACTAATAGTTTAGCATTTTTAAATTTATCATTTATAAAAGAGAGCAGAGTGAGTAGATTAGTATAGGAATAAAAGTTTGAGAGAGGTGACATGTAGACACAGCCAACAATGATATCGTGGGAAGTGCCTTTTATGTTGACGAAGACGAGCTCAAGGTTATGTTGATCAATATGAATTAGTTGAGCTTGAAGGTGGCGTTTGACTGCGATGAATACTCCACCACCTCGTTCCAAACCGGACTAAACTGGATCCCTATCGTGCCCAAAAATTTGTGTAAGTACTGTCGATTAGTTCGCCGTCGTGAATCGATGGGTGTAACCATGATTCAGTAATACAAATGAGATCGATATTACTGACGGCACACCCTGTGAAAAATTTATTTAGTTTTGTTCGGAGCCCCCGCGTGTTTTGATAGTACACTTGAAGAGCTTCGGGTTTCTTCCTTTTCACTGAGCGGGCGAAAATTTTTGTTAATTACCTGTGGTATGCCATGGATATACTTGATGGTTTTACTTGTGTCACCATTCTTGTTGAGAGTGTTTAATTCAGAGCGTAAATCATTAAGGTGAGTCTGCTGTGCAGGGGTTAGGTCTGGTTTGAATCTAACCTGAGAGCTCTCACTCTGCTTTAGTTTAATAATTTCTCTGGCATCAGCAACTGACTGGGTCTCTATAAGCAGAGGACGTGTACAGTTAGGTGTCTGACGTCCAAGTCTTCGGATTTTGAATCCAGTTAACTTAGCAGATAATTCATCCGATAATACAGCTGAGAGTGATACTTTGTCATCTTCCAGTCGGTCGATGCCAGTAGCTTTGGTTGACTCTGAAATTCCAAGAGCGATGACGTTTGACTCACGCTTCTTACGATCATTAATTTCTTTTATGATGTACTCAGGAGAAGATGGTGATGATAATGAGATTTTGTAGGAGTATAAATTCTTTTCAATAGTTGTTATACGGTCATTCAGATTCGTGCATCTTTTATCGGTGATGGCATGTTGCTTGGCGAGCGCTTAAACTTCGTTTTTTAACCCCTTGATACTTTCTGTATAATATTGAGTGTGCCGGTTTTGGATGTTGCACCCCACGTTTATTGACATAAAAACTGATTTAATAAATCAGCCCTCACATTATACACAGCCTTTTTTTTACAAAATAAACAAGATAAGAAAATACCCGAGTTGATCTAATAAAAGTAAATGAGTAGATAACGATTGATTTGCACGTGTGCAAAAAAACACTGTTCAGCTTAACCTTTTTTATTAGCATGAGTTCTCACATTTTTCAGTTTATATAGTGGGTAGAGTGTTGTATCTGTATAACAGTGTGACCACAGTGTGGGCAATGTATTGGCAATTTTATAATAGTGTGACTAGAGTTTGACTAGAGAGTGGGCAATGCATTGGTAATCCGTAACACTTTCACTAATAGAAGATTTAAAATTTTCAAGATTGTAATAAAATTTTTTGGCAAATTCTTCAAATTGTTTAAGACTTTCTCAAGTCTATTAACATTGTTATTCTCATTTTCATCCTCCGAGTCATCAGAATGTCTTACACTACCCTCCAAATCATTGCATTCCAGACACCTCCATAAGATACGATTTACATTGATATTTGTTGCTATTGCGTCAAATTCAGCATTACCGAGGTTCAGACATCTGGTATGAAACCACTTCTGGCCCAGAGAGCATCTCAATCCTTTGGTGTTTTTTCTCACGTTTTCAGAACAGCTACATGTGTTGTTTACAATTAGCATTAGGTGACATGTTGATAAACAGATTGACACATTAACCGTAGTATTAGTAACTAAGAAATGTATGTATTCGCAACACGATATTTTACTCTATTAATTTAGTCAGTCAGAGTTAATTAATTTACAAAAATTATTTTAATTAATAATAAAATATCACGCGAAAAAAACCATGTATGTAGAATTGTCTTTTATTTGTGCATTAAAACACACTTTTATACGGTAAACAGTTTATTTTATTTACATAAAAATCCATGGTCACTTCACTTAAATTAGTCAGTGCGTTTCGCAACGCCCGGCGTTATAATCAAAAATAGAATACCACTTACACTAGGTACAAAAAGTCTCCGCTCATCAACCGTAAACTGTTATTAAGTTAAATAAAATCTGCTAAATCGTTTCAAATTACAGAAATACCTTACTTTATTCAAATATACATTTTATGCGATACATATACTTAAACTAAGAACATAAAAAGTCTCCGCTCATTAAATTAAAAGCTGAACATTTAAACGAAGTAACAAAATTCAATAGCTTGTGGGATATCCACGTCGCTTTAAAACTTCCGAAAGTCGGTTGGGCAAAGAATTAACGAGCTTCCTTGTTTCTTCAGAATATATTTTCGCCCATTCTTCCAAAATAACTGCTTTAAGCATCTGTTTACTGGTGATTGTACGAGTGCGGATTCTACGCTCCAAAAGTGCCCACAGATGCTCAATTGGATTGAGGTCTGGTGATTGTGGGGGTGTATGAAGTAATTTTGGTGCATTGTATAGAACCCAAAGGCGAACAACGTCGGCGGCGTGCTTAGGGTCATTGTCATGTTGGAAATGATACTCATTAACCAACTCCAATTTCTCAGCACTTTGTTTCATTTGCCTCTTCAATATATTTGAATAATCAAATTTCGTTCTGCTGTTTTATTCTTAATTTTCAAATACTGCTAAGCTTAAAGCTATCATCTCTTGTAACAGCTATATGAGACGTTTTTTATTTATGTTTTGTGTAGTTAATGCTGTCAGCAGTTTTGATGAGAATGTTAATACGATTCTTAACTCGCTGATCATCGCGGTATCTTCGGTTTTGAAAGGGTTGATGTGGCATATTGTATTTAATGTAGTCATCATACTGAAGAAAGTCAAATTGCAATTTCTCGTTGTCGTGGTATATCGTCCTTGCGATGGCGTAGGCGATTTCTAAGTCCTTTGGATTGTGGTTGTAGAGGGTGCCGCTTGAATATTTGCTGTTTAAGCCATGAATAAACGTTCTGACGGCTTCTTGATACACCTGAGCTTCCCATTTCAATTGTTGTTCGGGCAAGCTTCAATGCCCTGCTGACTTCGCAAATAAAATTTGCGTAATCCTTTTCATTTCGTCCAATAAGACGTAAAAAGGCTTGTGGTCCGCATACGTGTAATCGAGGCGATTTATGAGTAGAAATTGAACTTCGTGTTGTGGTTGATTAAAATATCGGCTGCTTCTGCTTGAATGTAATATCGAAAGTACGGTATAATATGTCGGGGTTGTTGCATATTCCTTTATGTTCTCCATGTGCGTCCAAGTTAAGAATAATCTTTGGTTATTCTATAGAAATATATTTCCCTTGGATTCCTCCAAGGCTTCTTTATTTAAATATATATATTGTACGCTTACACATTGGACAATATATTACTAGCTATGCCTATGATTATATTTAAACTGAGAACAAGTGTTTTATAGCAGTGCAGTTAACTCGTGTCGGCTTCTGATTGGCTAATTCCGGTGGCGTGGCATCTTGTAAGATGATGCCCCYCCATGTGTCTGTATGTTGATCACGTTGTATATGCGTGATGTGGTATTGGCTTGTTGTTGTTGCTCACGTGGTGGCTGTACATTCTTGTAWAATGATGCCTCTCCATGTGTTTGTGTGCTTTGTTCACGTGGTCTACTGTTGCTATGTTGTATATATGTGTAGTGGTAGGTCATACATGGTAGTTATCGGGCTTTTTGCTAGAGCTCCGAAAAAAAAGTGGTTTTATTTTAATTGGATCCGTATGACCTTCTTTATTAAACTTTAAATTGCAACTGACTTACATATTCTTTCTTAAGCTAAAAGTAACCTTAATCTACCTGTCCCGTAACCTGCCGTTCTGTGGAATTGCACCTTTGCGGCTCGTGGCGGATGTTCGCTTCCTGTTGTTGACGAAAATATTACTGTCGGCTATAACTTTATTTCTGATTGCGAAATATTAGCTCAGCTATATTTGTTATTAAAATATTAGCGTCAGCTATAATTATGAATATGTTTCGTGCTGGGTGTTAACTCCCCCCTCCTCCGGTGAAAAGATCTGATCTTTTTATACGCTAGTTGTGGCGTCCTTTTTGATGAGATGTTCCATACCTTGTTGTTTTAATATTTCTTCGTATTGTTTTTGCTGTCTTTCTTATAGTTTGAGTGTTTTACAGTTCATAATTGCATAATACAATTTAAAAGTAACATATAATAGAATACATAGTGTGATTATTACAATAATAGTTATACAAATATTTTAATTTTGTGTAATTTTTGTATGTTACTGAATTGATATTTCGTATTTGTGGACATAATTTCTAATATTTTTATATCTTCTTGTCCGTGCGCTAAAATAAACTTTTTTATTTCTTTATCTAGATTATGGTATTTATTATTATTAATTTCAATTGTTTTATCAAATTGAACTAAATATGTTCCTTCATATGTTTGGTTGTTAACATTATTTTTTCCATTTATTAATATATTTCCCTCGCTAATTTCTTCTATTTCCCCATTATTTTCTTCTATAACATTACTTGCATGCACAAGAGCAGCCGTTTGTATCGGTCGAGTTATTACAACTAACTAAATGTCACATGTTTTGCCGTGTGACTTGCAAAATGGAATTCGGCAATTTACCTCTTGCTATTGTAGCGTTGTTGTTGTTGTCACGCGAGTTATAATATTTAATAAATCAAACACGAATTTTATATTCTTATTAATATATATATGTATATAATTTACAGAGATTGGTTGGCACCGTTCAAATATATAAGTCCACCTGCTTTCAAGAACCAAATAAGAATAATGATGTGTGATTCTATTATGTGCTGAATAAGTAGGAAAGTAATGCCCATGAATAATAGGGTGAATAGTACAATATGTAACTTCTGAATAGTGAATAAGTACAAAAAGTGGTGACCATAAATAATAACTCGCGCTACCTGGTCAGTATCGGTGGGAGACTTGTTGTTACGCTATTTCCACACTCAAACCTGCCGACGCACCGTCAGCAATATTAGTGGGAGTGGACCGGATACGTGTTTACCGGTGTTAACTATATAAAGTTATTTGATGTTGAAGCCACTTAGATCGATTTCAAATATATATTTAGTGCGACTACGTGATGTTGAAGCAGGATTCACCGGGTTAGGAAGTTTAAATATAATTTCGGTTTTCAAAACCAATGATATATMYTTGTYMWSSSSSWKRACAAATATAGGCTGCAGAACATCAAGTTTCCTAAGAAAGCTAACTGTGAATGTACATTCACTAAGGCTCTCAATGATTTCAGCAACATAATAAACTTTTTGTTTACAGGTTTGAGGAGGTGCGGCAAGAACATTATCTCCCACATTCAGTTCGAAGTTATCAGTCAATTCATTATTTGAAAAATTCTCCATCTCCGGC
>NW_017535203.1:0-12949 GCF_001853355.1 Bactrocera latifrons
AATATACATTATGTCAACTATTTGATCACATCTGGGTGTCATAAAAAGGTTTTTGGTTGCAATTTTTTATATGTAATGGTAATCCAATTTTATCTTGTATACAAAACAATTAAAAGTAATAAAATAAAATTAACACATTTGTTTTTCAAACACTTGCTAGATTTTATAGAATTTAAAAAAGTTTCTCCGCTCCACATTTGATCAATTGGTTGACATAAGCGATTTTTTTACTTAATATAATATGACCTCCTTTTGCTTTGATTACTGTCTCAATTCGTTTGGGCACATACCGACCACCTTCTTAAAAAAATCTCTGCTAGTATTTTGCCAGGGGTTTTTAACCGTCTGCCATAAATCGTCAATATTATGACACTCATCACGGGCATCAGAAATCGCACGCTTGACGTTTGAGGAGGCAAATCGGGTACTTCAAAACCGTTGTTTTGAAGCCAAGCTTTAGCTATACGAGAAGTATGTTTCGGATTATTAYCTTGCTGGAAGATTACGACCGACATATTATTGTCCCCCACTTCCAGACTCTTGCAAAACCTTGTTGTCCAGACTCTTGCAAACCTTGTTGACATATTGGTTGGCATCCATTCGTCCGGCAACTCTTACTCACTCATAACCCTTCCATCCTCATACAGCCCTACATCTATACATTACCGCCTAAAAACTTGAAAGTTGGATAACAATAGCGCTAGTCAAAGGTTCTCGGGGCTTCCCCCAAATCCACTGACGCCCATCTTTTCTCAGACGGTTTATTTTTGTCCCGTCGGCCATATCACTCACATCCAGTCATTTTGGGTGTAGGTTTTATATTTTTTTGCAAATTGGAGTCTCAATTTACGGTGTCGTTTTGTCAATAGTGGTTACTTTGGCTCATTGATTGTCTTATTTTTGAAATCACGCCTACAGAAATGCCAACGAGCCTTGCAATTTCTCTATACGTTGTGTTTAAATTAATAAGTGTTTTGATTTCGTCCATTTTTGTTGCACTTAGTTTTTACATCTATAGTCAAGCCAAACTTAAGAAAATAACAAAGAAAAACAGTAAAAAAAATACTCMTTTYTACTAGAAACAAGAATCTAACGATTCCACAACTATTAATTAAATAATCAAAAGAATTACTTSAATCCCAGATCAATATTACGGCAATCAATATCTTTTACGTCACAAAGTCAACTAATTGATCACATGCCTTTGTCTACATTTGTAAAAAATCTCTGAAAAGTAAGTTCCATAAGTCTACTAAGTAAACTTATCCCTTTTATTCAAAAGTTTATTTAAATTAGTGACGAGCGAAATAGCGGTTTTTTAGCTTTAGTGAAAAGAGTGATTGCGATTTTTAAATCACTGTGATTTTTTATAGCTATTGCGATCGCAACTTTTCTTAATAACAGATATTTTAAGTATTTTAATCGAGGATGGAGTCATGTGTAGAAGTTCACGCAAGTGAGGAAAGTTCTCTGATCGCCATTCACTTTGGAGTGGATTCTTTTACATCTGACTCAAGCAGCTCACGACTTCCGGTCTTTGACCAAGTATCTTTTGGGTAGCCTAAGAACATCCGTTTGAAGGCGAGCTAAAGAGAGAAGGCGAGCTAAAGAGAGAAGGCGAAATATCCCCTACGTAGGGTTGTGCGCTGGGCTTGGGACAGCCACGTAAAAAAACACCCGCAATGAAAAATTCACAACAGGCTCGGATGAGAGACCTGTCTCTTATACACATCTAGATGTGTATAAGAGACAGGTTCTATTGTGTCATGCTTCGCACGAAAACCGAATTGGCTTTTAAATAAAAACTTAGCCTAGRCAGCAAAGYGCTTTTATATAATGCGGTCATGAAGCCGATTTGGATGTTTGGCTTCAACTGTGGGGTGCGACCTGTGCAAGTAATGTTGATATAATTCAAATATTCCAATCGAAAATGCTTTGATCAATTACGTGTTCACCATGGTACATGCGTAACGAAAATATCCATAAAGACGTTGTTATTAATATAGAAGATAGTAGAACTAAATATACATATATCTAAACTTCGAGATCACACAAACTAAATAATATGGAACAAAAAAAAAAAAAATACTCCATATAAAGTTCTTGATATTACATTCCGACTGGGCAGGTCATATGAACGATTTAGCGCTTTAAAAAATTGATTACATCCGCTATCCTCGACGATGCTAAAAGGTTGGAAACCCTTGAGAACATAGGCAAAGCATTATAAATTTTGTTTACGTAGAGTAGGTTCTAAAATCTCTTAACTAAAATATGAACTTTATGTTTTATCACATTGTATGACCACTTACGGGATGTCATTATGTGTATCTGAACTTTCAGTGTTTTGAAATGTGACCCATGCTACTCGTGGAAGCTCCGTTGTTGGACGCCGATTATACATATGCTATATATATTTATTTTAATGTATCCGTTTAATTTATTTTCTTCAAAAAGTTGCCACATTTCACTTCGTTTTTTGTTGTGTTTTACAGCCAATTTTCACTATATTAAATACGATCAATCATAAAATATTATTTGAAAATTTTATTTTAAACTACGTTTGCTTATAGTGATGATGTTGGAATAGGTATCCACTTCAATTTTGTCTTCGACACACTTACCACTTTCAATTCAATTCAAGATAGATTTAATTCGATTTTTGTTTTTTTAATTTGTTTGCAACTGCAGAAAATGAGGTTACTTTTAATTTGGTTTCCAATTTGCACAATATTGCGGAACTAAAGGATGCCCAACAGTTACTTACTTTTAATTAGAGTTTTTAACGTAAAACAGTGTGCGGATGATCGAGAAGTCGCGAGGATCCCTGCGGCGATGTGTATGATTCATTTGCAGGTCAAAACGAAAACTGAAGAAAAGCCTAATAGCAGAAACAGTGGAGAACGCTATTGCCTTCCTTCCTTTTCCTTTTCCTTTTCCTTCCTTATCGAGCAAAATATGTGAACAGCTGAGAACGTAGCAAAAACGCAGAAATCAGCCATCTTTGTTAGTTTTCATTTGAACAATGTTGCCAGTGCTCAATACGCATGTATAGTTTTATATCCATCTATCAATTACAATTTTTTAAAATATAAAATATCAAAACTGAAAACAAACTATTAAAAGTATATATTTTATTCATATATTTATAAATAATAGCATTAGACCCTGATTTTGAGTTATTTTAAGAAAATTTCAAACATATTGGACAGATAAAAGTTGATAATTACTATATAGATACATATAGCTCACAGTTCGGTGTGCAGTTTCATCACGCTGCATTGTCGGGCCCTACTTCTTCGAAGAAAACNGAGTGCTTGGAAAGCACTTATGAGAGCTGCCCCCGCCACGATGTCAAAATCGTGCTTGGCGACTTTAACGCCAGGGTGGGCAAAGAACGTATCTTTGGCACTACGGTCGGTAAATTCAGCCTTCACGAGGAAACATCCCCAAATGGGTTGAGTCTGATCGACTTCGCCGGGGCCCGAAATATGGTTATCTGTAGTACTAGATTCCAGCATAAGAAAATATATCAAGCTATATGGCTGTCCCCAGATCAAAAAACCACCAACCAGATCGATCATGTTGTAATAGACGGAAGACACCTCTCCAGTGTTTTAGATGTGCGTGCGCTCCGAGGTCATAACATCGACTCGCACCACTACCTTGTTGCAGCCAAGATCCCCACCCGGCTCTGTGCAGCAGAAACCGCACGCCACCAAACCCAAGGAAGGTTCGACGTCGAGAAGCTGCAATCACAACAGATAGCCGAACGATTTTCTACTCGGCTTACACTCCTGCTCTCTGAGAGCACTCGTCAACAACTCGGTATAAGGGAACTGTGGGACGGCATATCAAACTCCTTACGTACAGCCGTCTCGCAGCGGAGAGAAAACAGGCTGCCTACCTCGCAACGYTACGATCGACCACAACACGTGCGGGATGGGATAGATACCGAGAGTTGAAGAGGGAAGCGAGACGCCTTTACAGACAGAAAAAGAAAGAGGCCGAAATGCGTGAGTACGCTGGCCGACAGGCGTAATGCTCGAAAATTCTACGAAAAAATGCGGCGGCTTACAGGAAGTTTTAAGACCGGAGCATACTCTTGTAGAATCCCCAAAGGTAATCTAGTCACCGATGACTACCGTGGGATAAGCCCATAAGGTTTGGCCCGTTTGGTAAGGCCCGTGGGATTGCATATAAGGTTCTATCGAGCGTATTGTGTGAAAGATTAAAGCCCACCGTCAACAAACTGATTCGACCTTATCAGTGTGGCTTCAGACCTAGAAAATCAACAACTGACCAGATATTCACCATGCGCCAAATCTTGGAAAAGACCCGTGAAAGGAGAATCGACACTCACCACCTCTTCATCGATTTTAGAGCTGCTTTCGACAGCACGAAAAGGAGCTGCCTTTATGCCCCGATGTCTGAATTTGGTATCCCCGCAAAACTAATACGGCCATGTAAACTGACATTGAGCAACACCAAAAGCCCCGTCAGAATCGGGAAGGACCTCTCCNGCGACGAACATTTCCCAATAAGCTGATATCCAGAAACTCCACATTCCGTTGGCCACCCAGGTCGCCTGACCTTACTGCACCTGACTTTTTCTTGTGGAGTTATTGCAAACAGGAAGTCTACAAAGCAAAACCAACAAATTTGAATGAACTAAGGCAATCCATTCGAGAAACAATTGCGRCTATTCCTGTCCCAACTCTCCAAGCAGTAATGAACAACTTTTTGGTAAGATGCCGCACATGCATCAATGAGCAGGGGGTGAATTTACATTCCATTATTTTTAAAACTAATTAAGTTATATTTAATAAAATTGAATGAGCTTTAACATGAATAAAAGAAAAATTAATTCCATACACTGAAAAAAATATTATTTGAGCAAAATTCATCAGCCACCCTGTGTAAGGCATCCAAATTTAAGGATAATAACARAATGAAATAATTTCCAGCTCAGTGAAGGTCACTTCATTTCCCCCCACCAGTGCTAAAGAATGATAAATCTTAGTTGAGTTTAAACACATTGTACTGTTCTACATTTATTTTATTTTTTTGTTGCTCACTCATCATTGAAAAAACAAACAAAAAACTTAAGGACTTTGCAACCATATGCGAACAGCTGGGTATTATTACTCCAATTGGAAAATAAGCCACAACAAAAGCACCAACTACAATAAGTGGAGATCTTTTCGTTTAACTGAAATTCAGAATTCAAATTCTACAGCGGTTTATTTGCTAACCGATGCTGGAACACACAGGTGGAAATACTCAATTAAATTTAATTTTTATCCGAATTAATTCAAATCTTTATATTTAACATTTTGTTTTACTTCTAATTTAGACTTACATAAATACAACCAAATATATAACCTACAAAATCAGAGAACAGTGAAATTCATTCACATTAAAAATTCAATTACTATTTTTAGTAGCAAAGAGACTCGACTAGAGATCCAAAGTTTGTGATTTGTCATCTGATGGTCGTAATCTTGAAACAACATTCAAAATTCAAGGCCAAGTATACCATAAAAATGGATCATCAGAATAATTTGATTGAACAAGCAGAAGAGAGAGCAATTGTGATGTCGTTAGAATTATTTTTGGAGAGCAATAATCAATTGGTTCAATTGTTTAAAAGAGTGTCACCACAATTAAAAAGTGACAATTATCAAATTGTCAGTAAAGCGGACAAAGTGCCTGTTGGAGAACACGCCGGCAGATTCAATGTACCAACCGTTGATGAAGTTGCTATTTTTTTCGTTGATCCAGTTGATAACAGATTACACGCCGAGATAATTCAGTAAGAATTTCAGATTTACACCGTTCGTACGATGCACTCCAGTACCCACTAATATTCTGGCAAGAACAATATTAAACAGTGTGATMCAGTCAATGGTAATGAAGTAAATTAAAAAGTTAGTTCAATGAACTACTATTCGTATCGATTAATGATTAGACACAGTCAAGACAACTATATCTTTCGATATCGTCAATTGTATCATCAATACGTTGTAGATATGTTTGCTAAAATTGAAAGCGAACGTTTGCGATTCATTTGGTTGAGCCAAGCTAAACTACGAGCAGAGGATTACATTTACTTACGAGATGCTATTATTGGAAACGTCGGTGGAAATTTAAACACTAATGAAATCGGCACTGCTGTTATTTTACCTTCCAGCTACATAGGTAGCCCACGAAACGTGCAAGAATATATACAGGATGCAATGACTAATGTACGTCATTACGATCGTCCAGATTAATTTATAACATTTACGTGTAAACCAAATTGGGAGAAAATTTAATCTTTACTATTACCAGGCCAACAATTAATACATCGTCACGATATTACTGCACTAGTGTTTAAGCAAAAGTTTAAATCTTTGATTGGTTTTATAACAAAATATTCAGTWTTTGGCAAAACGTGTTGTTGGTTATATTCAATTGAGTGGCAGAAACGACGCTCACCTCATACTCACATTTTAATTGGGCCTGAAGATAAAATTCGTCAAGGGGAAATTGATCAAATTCTTTCAGCCGAAATTCCAGATTGATCAACAATTATTTAATATTGTTACAAGTCATATGATTCATGGTCGTGTGGAGCGTTTAACACGACATGGAAAATGGGAAATGTAAGAAAAAATTTCCTTACAAATCCACAAATGATACCATTACTGATATTGATGGTTATCCTTTGTGTCGCCGCAGAAACGCTGATAATGGTGGACATACAATTGACTATGAATGGGTAGTACCATACTCACCACTACTCTCCAAAAGGTGTACAAGGCTCATATTAATGTTGAGCTTTGCAGTTCTGTCAAATCCATCAAGTATATTTKCAAGTACGTTCATAAGGGCAGTGATTTGGCCGTATTTGGAGTACAAAATATAGACGAAAATKATGAAATAACACGCTACCAAATGCGTAGATATATTAGCAGCAATGATAGCTTCATTGGCACATACTTAGCTTCCCCATACACCATAGGAACGTGCTATCTAACATCTTTCAGTGCATCTTGAAAATGGACGTGTGTATTTCACGGAAGAAAATATTCTCCAAAAAGCATGTGAACCACCAAAAACGACACTAACCGAATTTTTCACTCTTTGTCAAAAAACTGATATATATGGTCAATTCGCAAAAACACTATTATACTGATATTCCAAGCTATTTTACATGGAACACGTCAGCTAAAAAATGGGAACCACGTAAAAAGGGAGAACGACACCCTTCAATTGCAGGCATATTTAAAGCTAAAACATTGCGATGACTTTATACTGTACATCCAAAACAACGTGAATGCTTTTTTCTGCGTTTATTGTTGGTAAATGTTCCTGAACCAATCTCTTTTCAATTTTTTACGAACAGTTAATAGCCAAGTGTTCAGTACATATAAAGATGCATGCGACGCGTTGCAACTGTTGGAAGATGACAGCCATTGAGATCTGACACTTGCTGATGCCGCTTTAACGTCCTCGCCGTGTAATATTCGTCAACTATTTGCCATTATTTTGACGACATTTTTTCCAACAAGTCATCTACATTGTGGGAAAAAATATAAGGACTATATGACTGAAGATATGATCTACCGACATAAACAATTAAACCACTCTACAAAGTTAGACTTCACACAAGATATGTATAACGAAGCATTATTAATGATTGAACGTTTATGTATTATTATCTCAAGTTTATGACTTAGTCATTATCGTATTCTATCTCCTGATCGCCCAGCTACAGACTTAGTAAATAGTGATTTGCAGCGAAAAGAACAATTTAATAATCGTTGATCTAAATACATTTGTTACTAACAATGAACCATTATTAACTGAAGAGCAGAAGAGCATATGCAATCGAATTATGTTTTTTCTATTTAGATGCACCAGGTGGGACCGGTAAAACATATTTATTATCTTTCATTCTTGCGAAACTACGGTCACTACATAAAATTGCATTAGCGTCATCAATTGTTTTATTACCACGTATTCCGAAGATACCATCCGATTCTCCCATACCATTTAAAAGACTAGAGTTTACATAAGTTTAGCTTTCGCGATGACTATAAATAAATCTCAAGGCCAAACAAAGTCTATTTGCGGATTAGACTTGGAAAATTCATGTTTCTCCCAWGGGAAATTATACGTGGCGTGTTCACGAGTATTAGGACCATCAAGTTTATTTGTATTAACAAAGGACCGATTGACCAAAAATATTGTACATCGATTGGCGCTTCATTGAAAATTAACTGTGATTTATTACGATTAAAGACATTTAGAGTATATATATCAAATAAAAATATTCAAAGTATTTATTAAATATACTATAAAAATGTTATGTTAATTTGTGTTAAATTTTGTCTTTCAAATCCTTCTTGAATCACTCAGACCCAGCAACGCGTGGTATGCTAGTATATTTATATGCAACTAGCTGACCCCGCAGCCGTTGTCCTGCGTGAAATTACTTGTTTTGAAATCAAAGGAAAGTTACATTTATCATTTCATTTTTGTCTTTTTTTTTCAATGTAACGCAGCGCTATAAACGACATTTTTTGGTTTCTGTTCCTTTTTCTTTTTAATTTGCGTAGACACCGCTTGCGAGATTATAGCCGAGTTAACAACAGCGCGCCAGGCGTTTCCTCTTTCCGCTACGTGGCGCCAATTGGATATTCCAAGCGAAGCCAGGTCCTTCTCCACATGGTCCTTCCAACGGAGTGGAGGTCTTCCCCTTCCTCTGCTTCCCTCGGCGGGTACAGCGTCGMATACTTTCAGAGCTGGAGTGTTTTTGCCCATGCGGACGACATGACCTAGCCAGCGTAGCCGCTGTCTTTTAATTCGCTGAACTATGTCAATGTCGTCGTATATCTCGTACAGCTCATCGTTCCATCGAATGCGATATTTGCCGTGGCCAACGCGCAAAAGACCATAAATCTTTCGCAGAACTTTTCTCTCGAAAACCCCCAACGTCGACTCATTTGTTCTTGCCATCGTCCAAGCCCCTGCACCATATAGCAGGATGGGAATTATGAGTGACTTATAGAGTTTGGTTTTTGTACGTCGAGAGAGGACTTTGCTTCTCAATTGCCTACTCGGTCCGAAATATCACCTGTTGGCAAGAATTATCCTGCGTTGGATTTCCAGGCTGACATTGTTGGTGGTGTTTACGCTGGTTCCAAGAAAKACGAAATTTCTACGACTTCAAAGTTATGACTATCAGCAGTGACGTGAGAGTCAAGTCGCGAGTGCAACGACTGTTTGTTTGATGACAGGAGGTATTTCGTCTGCCGTCGTTCTCTTCCAGACCCATTTGTTTTGGTTTCTTTTCCAGTCTGGAGAAAACAGAACTAACGGCGCGGGTGTTGAGGCCGATGATATCAATATCATCGGCATGCGCCAGCAGCTGCGCACTCTTATAGAAGAAGGTACCTTCTCTATTTAGTTCTGCAGCTTACATTATTTTCTACAGAAGTAGGTTGAAGAATCACTTTGTCTGAAACCTCATTTGGTATCGAACGGCTCGGAGAGGTCCTTCCCGATTCTGAGGGAGCTTTTGGTGTTGCTCAACGTGAGCTTCCAAAGCCGTGTTAGTTTTGCGGGGATACCAAATTCAGACATCGCGGCATCGACAGCAGCTCCTTTTCGTGCTGTCGAAAACAGTTTTGAAATAGACGAGGCTAATCCTATGGTAGTTGGCGCAGATTGTCGGGTCTCCTTTTTAATGGATTGGGCATAGCACACTTAAATTCCAATCGTTGGGCATGCTTTCGTCCGACCATATTTTACAAAGAAGCTTATGCATGCTCCTTATCAGTYCTTCGCCGCTGTTTTTGAATAGCTCGGCCGGCAATCCATCGGCCCTCGCCGCTTTGTTGTTCTTCAAAGAGACTAGACCAACTTCTGTAAGATGCCGCATTTTTTCGTAGATGTTTCGAGCATTACCCCTGTCGGCCAGCTTATTAAGTTCGTCGTACTCACGCATTTCGATCCCTTTCTTTTTCTGTCTACAAGTACGTCTCGCTTCCCTCTACAACTCTCGGTATCTGTCCCATCCCGCAGGTGTTGTGGTCGATCGTAGCGGTGCGAGGTAGACAGCCTGTTTTCTCTCTGCTGCGACACGACACTCCTCGTTATACCAGCTGTTCTTTTGCACTTCCGAAAACTAATGGTTTCTGTTGCGCCTATACGTAATGAGTTTGAAATGCCGTCCCACAGTTCCCTTATACCGAGTTGTTGACGAGTTCTCTCAGAGAGCAGGAGTGCGAGCCCAGCAGAAAATCGTTCGGCTATCTGTTGTGACTGCAGCWTCCCGACGTTGAACCTTCCTTGTGTTTGTTGGCGTACGTTTTTTGCTGCACAGAGGCGGGTGCGAATCTTGGCTGCAACAAGATAGTGGTCCGAGTTGATGTTAGAACCTCGGAGTGCCCGCCCATCTAAAATAATGGAGACGTGTATTCCGTCGATTACAACATGATCGATCTGGTTGGTGGTTTTTCGATCCGGAAACAGCCAGGTAGCTTGATGAATCTTCTTATGCTGTAATCTAGTACTACAGTTAACCATATTTCGGGCCCTGGCGAAGTCGATCAGCCTCAACCAATTTGTCGATGTTTCCTCGTGGACGCTGAATTTACCGACCGTAGTGCCTAATATACCTTCTTTGCCCACCCTGGCGTTAAAGACGCCAAGCACGATTTTGACATCACAAAAAAAATGGCAAAAGTAAGTAAGCTGAATTTTGATTAGAGATACGAAAAGACTTTTCGACTACCCAATATTTACACGGTGCATCCCATTTTTAACGCACAGACATACCATTGTCAGGAAGAGATTATCCCTGAATTTCAACATTGACCGATTTTGCGGTCAAAAGTCAACTATAGAAGTAACTATTGAATAGTTTTTTTGGATTCGAACAATTTTTGGGCACAAGGCGGAGTACTCTTATTCGATTATTCGTGCAAAGTTCTATTCCGTTATATTATATTCTTATTGATATATATAACTGATGGTGAAAGAATTAAATGGATTTTAAATTGTGTTGCTGTCCGATTGCGCCCATTTTCACATTGCGACAAAAAAAATGTTATGTACCGATGTGGTTGAAATCTGYTCCACCGGTTCTAAAATATGTGATTTTACCTAAAAATGGGCGGTTCCATACCCCTTATATAATTTTACACCGGATATTTATCTATATGGCTTAGTTTTAGATGATGTTTGCAACAGAAATCATAGAAATTTTGTGTTTGCACGACTGATACTGAAAAAATTAAAACGAAATAGTCATTTATAATAAAACTTTATATATTTAATTCGTAATATACATATGTACATCCAAATATCTAATAATATTTGTGTTTATTTTATATTTTTGTCCTATTCACTGTATACAGGCTTTGTCCGGAAAGTAATAAGACTGAATCGATTTAAAAAAGTTTAATGAACCAATCGTTACAATTCTTTAAAAACTCTCAAAATATGCTCCTTTTGCGTCGATGCAGCGATGCTAGCCCGATTTCCAAGCATTAAAGGCGTGACGGAAGGCATTCCCCAGATTAGCCTTGAGAGCCGGTGTATGCTGCTTYCATCACCTCCRTCCTCCCAAAATATTTGCCTTTCAGGAAAGGAAACAAAAAAGTCTTGGGGCCATATCTGAGCTCTAGGGTGGCTGCGGAACAACAACAATTTACCGACTGTTTGTTTGATGACAGAAAATATTTCATCTTACCCTCGTTCACTACCAGATACATTTGCTTCCTTATCCAGTCTAATATCAATAGATTTTGTCTCTACGACGCGAAGAGTTCTCCCCGATCTTAAAGGAGTTTTCGATATTGCCCAACGTCAGTTTACATAGTCGTGTTAGTTTTGCAAGGATACAAAATTCAGATATAGCGGTAGCTCATTTTCGTTCTGACTTTGAAATCGACGAAGAGGTGTTGTGTTTCGATCATCTTTTCAAGGATCTTTTCCATCGTAAATATTTGGTCCGTTGCTGACTTTCCAGGCCTAACGCCATTCCGAWAAGGTCACATCAATTTGCTGATGGTGGTCTTTAATCTATTACACAATGCGCTCGATAGACCTTAGCATTCGATGTTGAGTAGGCTTATCCCACGGTAGTTGGCGTAGTTTGTGGGATCTCCCTTTTTTTAATTGCGGAGATAACACTTAAATTCGAACGCATATTTATGAAAAAGCTGATGCGTGCTCCTTACCAATATATATTTGAATGGCTGGGTCGGCAATCATTCGACTCCGCTGCTTTGTTGTCCTTTAGACAGGTAATTGCTATTCACCATGTCCAACTCTGTGTACTCACGGATTTCGGCATCTCTCTTCTTTGTCTGCAAATGAGCCTCTCTTGCCTTTTTGACTCTCAATAAGTATGCCATCCCGCCACGTGTTGTGGTCGTTTATAACGTTGTGAGGTAGGCAGTCTGTTATCTCTCCACTGCGACATGGCACTCCGATATCACTGTGATATCAGCCTTTCCTTTTACGAGGACATAAACTAGCTGGGCAGCAGTATCTCCYCAATTAAGGGACCGGAGGTTCCATGTGCATGGCCTTAAATCGTAATCCTTAATCCAAAAGCAGATCTCTCTGTTGTTTATTTTTAATTGGCACGTTTTTTACGTGGTGGATTCAAACAAAGCGTAGAACTCTAGAAAAAAATGGTTCGCATTCTGACTTTAAATCGCCTTCAAACGGATGTACTTTGGCCCAGAGGATACTTGGTTTCTGTTCTCTCCCAAGTGAATGGCCCTCAGAGAGCTTTCCCCATTTGCGTGAACTTCTACATATGAAACCATCTCCTCATCAACTCTGTTGATGTGCAGGCAAAAATTAGTGTTACCGATTTTTGTATAAATTGCGTCTAAAAATTGGCAACGTGAGACATTAATTTGCAACACTGTTATCGTGATTG
>NW_017535203.1:13719-16141 GCF_001853355.1 Bactrocera latifrons
TATGTTTGTATGGTTGTATGTATGTGATATAAAGATAGAATTTAAATAGTAAATATGTATGTACGTATACATATGAACAAATTCGGACACTATTCTTGCTTAAGGTTAGTCTGTATCAATTTTAATTAGGCACTAAAAGCGATCAACGCTCGCATTATTTTCGATAACTTATGTTACTTCCATTTCAGATGTAGTTTACTAAAATGTAAAAGATACTCAAATAATAATAATTCCTAACTATCGTAAGTATTTTAATCACAGGACTTTCTTATCTTAATTTTTTCTTGGCTCTCCTTAATTAGTTCCAAGTATATGACAATGTTCTCCATTTAAATGTATTGCATACGCATGTCCTCGTAACAGCTAGATCATTCCATAATTCGTAATTGCGACATTGACGGAAAAGGCAATAGCAGATAAATTCACTATATTATGCTATATAATGATATAGTCGTTGTGTAACGATGAATTTGAAATTTCTGTAATTTTTTATTTCAAATTTAGTAGCAATAGGATGTCACCGCTGTGTAAAAAATATTTCAAGCCAGCAAGGGCATTTCATAATATTTTGCCGTTTATAGTGTTTACCCCAACCTTTAACGAAACTAATGCAGATGGTAAAAAAGTGAATATGTAAGATAGAAATTTCAAATGCCACAATATGTTTTAAGATATTTACCTATTAATATCGAAAGCTTTAAGGCAATCTCCTGGTGTCACTTTATAAACGCATGACAGACAAGCTTTCATTCGAGGTTGGTGATAAAATAAAAACGGGTGCCATAGACCGGTTATAAGGCTAAATTCCATCTGGCTCTTGACTTAATATAAGACCTATAAATTATGTGAAAACGCAATAAACAAATAAGCTAGAACTAGATTGTAGTATAGGAGTATACTTCCTACTTACCAAAGCCAATTTTTTGTCGCCTACATTCAACATTCTCTCGAGGTGGTGTTTTCTTATGTGCAGTCAAATCTCTTAAACAAAATACCTGACTGTCGTTATTATTTCCCCTTCCATCTGCATAAATGTTCAAAAATGTTCGATTTCCAACGCGTTCATTTAGCTCCCAATATGCTACCTGGCACCAAGAGTTTTGATCTGTAATATTAAATTAAAAAGCAATGTCAAAAATKAACTGATTATAAATAACAAAATAATTTAATTGGTACATTATGATGTTGAGTTTAGAAATGTGTACCACTTCCATTTACAGTGCTTAAGTACACATCGATTACACTCCCAATTGGCAGTTATGATAAAAACTACTAAAAAGTGCGATAGACCACCACCATTAATTTTCAATGCCAAGTTGGTGCTAAGGTCTTTATCGACGTAAAAATTTAACAACGGGCATGGCACTGAGAACCYTTCAGGTGGAAATCTTGTATAAAAGAAACTATTCGGTGAATTTCAACTCAATTTGGTGCATAAAATTATTTTCACATTATATTCGGATTAAAACCACGCTAACTTTTAATATATCACAATTTAATCTCTGATTCTTTCACTCTATAGTATATACAAGTATGTAAATCAAGTTCATATACAAGTATGTCTACTACACGTGTTATAAAATTAACGCAAAATTTAAATGTGCCGCCATTTATGAAGTAAAGTGTTGATAAGGCTGAACCCACAATACGAAACTTTGTCTTTTTGTCTCGCTTGCTTGCATGAAATAAAACGAAAAAAGAAGTAAACGCATATTTCCAATAATTAGAGATTTGTGAACGAAATGAAAGAAATAAAAAAGACGGATGCCCGATTTAAAAAATATTACTACACATTTGATTTCTGAAATGAGAATGGCTCCGAGAAATTTCGAAATTTCACAAGGATGCAGGTTTTGTCAACATTCAAATATTTGGTGTTTTTAATAAAACATTTAATACTTAAGAAAAATACAAACTACCGCAAAAGCGTAACTCCTGTATATAAATTTGTTATAACATTTTGCCGTGTTTTTCTGTGTTGTCTTGTCTGTTTCATTCGATGTATTGATCGGAAACAAAGACGGGTTTATCGCATTTGGTGTGCGTTCAAAGCAAAGTCAAAGCTCGAACATGCGTTTTCGTTTCGTTATGTTCGGTGTGGGTTGTCACACATGAATCTATGAGCAGTTGTCGTATAAAAAAAGAAAAACTGTTTTGACTAACCCGGTGTGGGTTCACCCTAACCCTAAAATAAAAGCAAAGCTGACAGTTAATAGCCAAAATTGCCGCCCTTGGGGTTCTGAGATCCCAAGTGAGATTTTCTAAAAGCAAATATGTAAGTTATCGCAGCTAGCATAGCTAACGAAATATAGTACAACAACAAAGTTGTCGTAGCTAGCAAATATTGTATACTGACAATAATGTTGCTCAATAAAGTTGTTTTCCAAAAATTGCAACAACGGCACATTTCGTCGGCACTAAA
>NW_017535204.1:0-1419 GCF_001853355.1 Bactrocera latifrons
TCATCAGGAAATATTTAAAATTAGGCTGTAACAATAAATAAATTAAATTTAAAATATATCAAAAAATTCTTAAGCAGTTGCAACTTCTGATTACTTCTTAAAATTACTAATCTTATATAACTAACCTTTGCATTTGAAAACATTCGTACTTAGCCTTTTCATCGCCAAAGAGGATGTAGAAAATATTGCTATCGTGATCGCAATTCGCAAAATCATACTACTTTCGTAATTCGCAGAATGGATAAAGTGATTTGCTATTTACAAAAGGTTTTTAAATTTCCGAGTGACCTTATGCTCCATATATGGGCCAATGTGTGAGTTATCTTAATTAAATTAAGTGGGTGTGTTTCTCTCCTTACTATGTTCTCTATGAGTAAGTTCGTTAGCAACGGGGTAATACTTGTCTAGCCCCATTTGAATAATATCAGGATTTTTTATCATCCGACCAACTTCATTTCATATATATTTTTTGTGATATGTGAGGTTCATAATAAATCTCACTGCCATGCTTTACTGTTAATAACATGTAGTTATTGAACCAATCTTGATGAAATTAATAAAAAAAATTGGTATCCTTTTCGTGAGAAAAAGTCGGAAAATTGGACAATTCCAAAAGTTTATCCATAAATTTTTTTTTTTTAATTTTTTGGTTTTTTTTACTCAAAGTGATCAATTACAAATTTGTTTCGATGCCGCGAAGAGGTCGCGCTGATATCGGTCGGCATTCTGTTTGGCATCAATATATATTAGCAGCCATATGTGCGGTATTATGGATCAGGGTCAATCTAGACTAGACTAGCTAGATGTACTCTATTGGGTGGCAAAAGAGAGGTTTGCCACACGCACACATTCGGTCGTGCGATATTTTGCTACGCTATACATATCCTCCTCGCAGCACTCATCGCACAAAATCCACACACAACATACAAAAGGTCACACAACCCAATACAACACAACATGTCATCCACACAACCACAGCTACACATCATATCAACCACACTACACACCAACACATCGCCTTTCTCACCACCCACAACCGATACAAAAGGATTGCTCACATCGGAATGAGTTTTTGTTTGTTTTCCGCTCTTACCCATGACCTCTAAGGTTTTCGCCATCTGTACGATCGTCGACATTCGTGAACTAAAAACTTTTAACTAAATTTTTTCAAATTGTTATCCAAAGCGCTGGTAATTTTTTGTATAAAGAAGAAGTGTAAATATAAAATAAGTATTGAAAAAAAGGTGGAATAAAGGAATTTAAACAAATTGAACAGTGACATATTTCGTTTCTTTATTTCAACCAAATTGTGCGAATTTTACATTCCATTGTGTAAGTGCAAGTGCAACAAGTGAGTATATCACCGACACCAGGGTGAACAAAAGATTTGCAATTAAACATATGGTTCTTTGAGCCTTT
>NW_017535204.1:3359-13691 GCF_001853355.1 Bactrocera latifrons
AGACCCAACTCCCGATAACTTGGTAAGCCAAATGGTCGAATCGGTAGAGAAGTGGAAAGCTGCTTGCGAAGTTGCAGCCAGGGTTATGAAATCTCAACGTGGCAGCGAACAGCGGCGGAGAAGAGAGCTGATAAATGTAACGAACAACCACGACTCAAACACACAAACATTGACGTGACGGGAAGGGTTGGCGAYGAACAGTGTACGAAAAAAGTACGAGGGGGGTTATCTGACCAACAGAGGTGGGGCCAAGTAAATGAAACTTGTAACTGAATGCATTCTGACCATCACGTACGCATGAGTGAGCATGAGTCACTCAACCATCCTCCCGACGTAATACTTGACGGTGGTACCGGGGGGAACGGTACATGACGGTAGGAGGTTTTTTCCACACTGACATGGGGTTCAGGCCTGGGAACAAATACTTATATCTTTCAATATAACACATTATATACATATATAATTATTTTCCGCGCTCTCATCGACCTATTACCGATACATATATACATTTATGTGCATTTAGCATTTTTGCTATATTGGACATACTTTTATAAACATATATACAAATATACATATAAATATATTGCTAAAACAGTTGTAGAAACGTATGCAAATAAATATACAAATATTCTTCCTTATTACGGCTGTCCTTTCGCGTTCATAAAAGATAAAGAAATTCGAAACAAAACAAATATACAAATAAGGCGCSAGTGAAGCGAAGATAAATTAATTTGATACACGGTAAAAAAAAGATAATAATAATAAAACAAAAAAAAAATAAAAACATACGAATACATATATGAAACAAAAGATTAATCTATTTATGCGGTGACTAAGCGTTCGTAAAGTCATAATCTATTTCAGTTATAATAAAATTTATTATATCTCCAAATAAATAAATTTTTACACATTTTTTTTCACAACAACAATCTTATAATTCTATTTCAAACGAAATATTTACAAAAATTTTTACAAAATTTAATAACTCCATTTTTACAATTCTATTTCAAACGAAATATTTACAAAATTTTTTCACATATTTTCTCATAATACTAATTTTACAATTGTAGTATTTCAAACGAAACATTTTTAAGGTCAAAGCTTCCAATTTAATTTAATAAATGCAATTTGACAAATCAAGAGAGGTTAAGCCAAAAACACATCTATCATTAGAGATTGCGAAAATGGCTGATGAAGATAAACCACAAGGCACACCTGCTGAAGCTACACGCKCAAAGCAGAGTATAAAACAAAAAAGATCAAAAGATCAGACAATATCTAGATTCATCACTGAAAGTGACAGCTTTATAAGATATTGTACAAGATTTCAAGCTTCCCCTATTACTGACATCACAGAATCAGTCTTGAATATAAAACTAGAAAGTATGAACAATCTCTTTGCACGCCTTCTGGCAGCGTACGATACAGTACTAGATACTGACGACGCAAAACTCCCAGAAAACGTAAAAGCTTCGGCGACAGCGAAGTGTGATAACTGCCGCGATCAGTATGAGTTAACAAAGGGAATGATAACTGAACAAATAAGTTTAGTAAGGCCAAGTAGAGCCACTACTCCCCTCCCAGAGTAGTTACAACACCAAAAGAAAATATAGATAAAGGCATGTATCTTAAAGTACCAGCTTGTGATACTGAAGTTTTTAATGGATGTTATGATCAATGGGCGTCCTTCCGGGACATGTTCACTGCCGTTTATATAAACCATCCTGAACTCTCATAAGTACAAAGGTTATACCATCTAAGGTTCAAAACAAGAAGTGAGGCAGGCAGTTTCGTCAAGCGATTCGCTTTAAATGACGAAAATTTTAAGCTGGCTTGGGAAGGACTGGTCGAAATATACGAGAGTGGAAGGGTTGTGATAGAAAACCCAATAAAAACATTATTACATCTACCAAAAATTCAAAAGGAAACCACCCAGGAATTTCAAAATTTATACTCGACAGAGACTAATTGCATATCAGTGTTAAGAACCCAAAATATCTCCACAGAATCGTGGGACCCCATCATAGTAACTATTTGTGCAGAAACACTCCCTGATGCTGCGTTACTACGATGGGAACAATCACTTGTGGAAAGGAAAAAAATGCTCACATGGGCGCATATGAAAGCATTCCTCATTGCTCAATACGAGGTAGCTGAGCGAATTGACAACAAAAATATAAATCTAAAAAGTCATCAAAATGAATCAAGTAAAAACTTATTCAAACCTTAAGCCAGGAATAATATGCAATACAATAGACACGTTAATAAAAGTCACACTTTCGTGTCAAACCAAACTAATAAATGGCAACCATTATTTGAAATATGTAAAGGAGGTCATAACATAAGGTCTTGCAAGAAATTTTAAAAATTTTCCGTTTCTGACAGGAACAATCTTGTCAGACAACTATGCATCAATTGTCTGTTCAATTCTCACGGGACAAAAGACTGTGAAAGCAARTTTAATTGTGTGTACTGTCAACGAAGACATCACTCATTGCTTCATATTACAAATTTTCAGAATACGAAGCAAAATCAATTTCATAAAACCACCGGGTTAGTCACTACAACTAAAAGTGATARTACCGAAATCTCAAATCCCGAAAAAAGGAAAGAACAACCATGTTGCTCTAAAGCAGCAAAAATTCAAGCTCTTCATTCAGAAAATGAAGCAAAATTCTTTTACCCACTGCCATCATCGCTATTGAACATAGAGGAGAATTATTCAAATTAAGAGCATTAATAGATCAAGGTTCTCAAAGATCCTTTATATCAGCTAAAGCTCAAAATCGGCTAAAATTGCCTGTCAAAAATTCAAATTTACAAATTTTAGGAATGGGTGGAAGAATTATACAAAATTCAAACAAAATCTGCCCAATCACTATAGTCTCCTCAAGCGCGGATATAAGAATAGATGCACAAGCCATCGCAACTCACAAATTTGCTTCCAAGCTGTGAAGTAAATAAAAAGCAATGGGAAAGATGCTCATATCTTAAAATAGCAGATCCCAACTGCCATACCCCATCACAAATCGATTTGTTACTAGGTAGTGACTTGATACCTCAAATAATGCTTGAAGGAAAAAATATCCAATAAATTGTTAGCCCAAAATACAATCTTTGGGTGGATATTAAGTGGCCAAGTCAGAAAAAAAATTAATTCTTTTACAACTGAAGTTGAAAATATTTCAAACGAATATTTAAATGATGAACTCAAAAAATTCTGGGAAGTAGAAGAACCCTCAGACTACTCAACTCTCAGAAGAAGACCAGGCATGCGAAGCCTATTATAAGTCCACAACTACAAGAAACGAAGATGGTCGTTATGTTGTGCGACTACCTTTCACACCTACCTTCCCAGATTTTATAGCTTTAGGTCACTCCAGAATATCAGCAGTCCAGCAGTTTCTAAGCTTGGAAAAAAGTCTGATAAAGAAAAGTGAGCTCAAATCAGCATATGATAATGTGATGGTTGAACCTCAATCGTATGGAAAAAGCTGTACCATATGAAAAGGTAGATATTTATCTTTTTATCTGCCACATCATGGGGTAATACGACCTGATAAAATCACAACAAAAGTATGAGTAGTTTTCAATGCCTCAAAGTGTACAAGCTCAGGTAAATCACTCAACGATGTACTATATACTGGCCCAACCTTACAACTTGATCTCATGCTGCTAATACTAAGTTGGCGCATGTTTAATACGTTTCTAGTGGGGATGTAGAGAAAATGTACAGACAAATTCTAGTACATAAAGCGACTACAAACTTGAAACCGTCACCTTTGGCATCAATTGCGTACCCTACTTAGCGATCAGGACACTGCATGAATTAGCAAAAACGTGTGAAACAACTTTGCCCTTAGCAACTTCTGTGTTACAAACACAAACATATGTTGATGATATTTTATCAGGTAGCCACAATCTGTCATTAGCATGCGAATCACTATCTCAAGTGATCAAAGCACTAAATTCAGCGGGATTCCCCTTAAAAAAATTACATCAAATCATCCCGAAATAATAAAAAACATAAAAAAGGAAGACCTATTAGATACAAATTTCCTTAAATTTTAAACGGCCAGTACAACAAAAACCCTAGGGATTCAATGGAATGCGATAACAGATCAATTCTATAATAACAAAATATTTGCACACCTCTTGGTAGCCAAAGCCAAAGTTGCACCTTTGAAGATACTCAGCCTGCCACGGCTTGAACTCAATGGTGCTCTATTGTTAGCAAAATTAATTTCAATAGTTCAAACCCATCAGAAATTAACCGATCATAAAACGTATCTTTGGTCAGACTCACAAATAGTTTTAGGGTGATTAGAAAACCACCCTATTGCTGGAAGACCTATGTATCTAACCGAATATCCCAAATTTTAGCCATCCCAGCGGATCTTGGGACAAGAGGTTGCAAGCCACAGCACCTCACCAGCACTACACTCTGGTGGAATGGTCCAACATGGCTAACAGAACAACAAGAATTCTGGCCAAAGTCTCCCACTTGTAATATAATACCGCCAGAAAGTCGCAAAATTGAAAATTTTCATATCACTCCAGAAGAGGATGATATTCTCCACCGATTTTCTTCATTTCCTAAGAGTAGTCGCTTACATGCACAAATTCACCCAAAGACTTAAACAAAAAATGAAAGGGATACCAAATGATCCTTGCGTACAACTAACGCATACCGATTTGCAACATRCCAAAGTTAGTCTCATTACCTACACCCAAACTCGCTATTTCAGTCGAGAGAAAGCAAAGTTGGTCGAAAAACGACCACTCGAAAAGGGAAGCTCTTCTCGTCTTAAATCCATTCTTGGACGCTAAGGAATTAACAAGGGCAAATGGAAGATTAGGGAATTCCAGCCTCAGTTACAACGAACGGCATCCCATTATTATACCTGAGAAATCCCGTTTTACTCATTTATTCTTAACATWTCTTCACCAGCTTACACTACATGGTGAGCATCGCTTGATGTAGCAAATGGTCCGAAAAGAATTTTATATACCGCGACTAAAGCCACAACTTAAAAAGACGATTTTTATGTGCAAAAAATGTGCCTTGTACAAACATAAAATGCGTACGCAGATCATGGCAGCTTTACCACCTGAACGCTGCAATTATGCTCTATCCTTTACTATTACTGGGGTTGATTTTGCTGGACCTTTCCAGATAAAGGCCTCAATGTTAAGGTCTTCTGCATTTATAAACCATTTGCATTTATATGTGGCTGTCTTTGTACGTTTTACGACAAAGGCAGTACACCTCGAGCTTTGTTCAGATCTGACAACTGCGGCTTTCCTCGTAGCATTTGCACGCTTTGTCGGATGACGCAGATTTCCATTAAAGATTATGAGCGACAATGGGAAAAACTTTATCGGAGCTCAAAGAGCCACCAAGAAAGAGTTCATAAACTTCATGAAAGAAGTATTCCCTGAAATTGTTAAAAAATATGCACCCCTAGGGATCGATTGGCAGTTTATACCTCCATGTTCTCCACACATGGGTGGACTTTGGGAATCCGCAGTAAAAAGCTTTAAGTCCCATTTAAAGAAAACGGCTAGTAATCATAAATTCAATTATGAGGAGTTTACTACACTACTCACTCGTATCGAAGCCRTATTAAATTCAAGACCTATATCASCACTCTCGCAAGATCCCTCCGATTTCACAGCTCTTACACCTGGACACTTCCTCAGAGGAGCACCTCTTCTCGCCATACCTGAGACTCACTCCCTTTAATAAATCGATGGGAAAGAATTAAGATTCTCCATCACGAATTCAGCCACAGATGGAAGGAGGACTATCTTAAAGATCTCCGTAAGAGATGTCGATGGAAAACTATCCAGAAGGAACCCAGTACAGGCGAATGCGTCATCATACAGGACGAATGCCTTTCCCCAACCGAATGGCGACTAGGCCGCATTGAAAAGGTACATCGGGGACGAGATGGTCACATTAGAGTGGTAATGTACGAACACAAACTGACATACTAACTCGACCGTTGGTAAAATTAAGCTTTCTTCCGACCACCGAATAACTGGTTACACAAACTCCGCGAAATCGACCGCATAAAATAAAATCAAAACCGTCAATTAATTCATTTAACCCTAAGTACTACCGTTATACAAACGATACATGCAAACCTAAAACCAATGAGCGATAACAATAGAACCGTAAAGGATATGTATAGTCTATAATAATATATGTATCTATCTCTAAAAACAAATACCCAATTACATAATTCAATCCAGGAACCATACAATGTTTTAATATAGTATATTCTTATTCCAATAGAAATGGACATAGAAGACATCCAACTTACTCCCAAGACTGTGAAGTCCGCCATTCCTGCACCTAGAGCATTAGCTACACCCATCGCCGCACCAAGGTCACGAAGAGTCTTGAGTCCGCCAAGGCAACCATCTGTTGCAACACCTAGGGATACATATGAAGATCCATTTGAAGAAGATTTGCCTCCACGATGCAGCTTATGCCATCGACCCCGCGTTCTGAAGAGGTGCACTATCTTCAAAAGCATGAAGCCACCTCAACTATGCACACGGTCATGGCATGAATCGCTTGGCAGACTCCCACACTACATTCGAATGCCCAACCGACGAGTCATGCCATACACTGTTTCATCGATTCCCTTGCCGAGTCAATACGCCAGCAATCCACACAAATAACAGACACAGACAACACGAGGATCCTATCCAGCATCGAAGAGGGCACCATTCCAGGCGCACCAGGGGAGCGCATTCACGACCACATGCGCGAAACTACGGTCATCGTAATCCACAACGCAAACCAACAGGACTAAACGCCGTAGTGAGCACTCTTCAACGGTTGCAAAGCCTTCTAGGCGATTAATCCGCCCCCCTGGCCGGGATGTTTATGCGACATCCGGTCGTGCGATATTTTGCTACGCTATACATACCCTCCTCGCAGCACTCATCGCAAAAAATCCACACACAACATACAAAAGGGCACACAACCCAATACAACACAACATCCCGACAACCACAGCTACACATCATACCAACCACACTACACACCAACACATCGCTTTTCTCACCACCCACAACCGATACAAAAGGATTGCTCACATCGGAATGAGCTTCTTTTTCGCTCTTACCCGTGACCTCTAAGGTTTTCGCCATCTGTACGATCGTCGACATTAGTGAACTAAAAACTATTAACTAAATTTTTCAAATTGTTAACCAAAGCGCTGGTAATTTTTTGTATAAAGAAGAAGCGTAAATATAAAATAAGTAGTGAAAAAAAAGGTGGAATAAAGGAATATAAACAAATTGAAGAGTGACATATTTCGTTTCTTTATTTCAAACAAATTGGCGAATTTTACATTCCATTGTGTAAGTGCAAGTGCAAGTGCAACAAGTGAGTATATCACCGACACCAGGTTGAACAAAAGATTTGCAATTAAACAGTGGTTACACCAGATCAAATTGATGTAGTTATTCAATCATGCGAAAATTCCTGATGCAGTGAAGGATCTGGTCTACGGTTCATGTACCTTGCGGACACAACAATCTCACTTCGGTTTGTATGTCTGACAACAAATGCACGAAACAATATAGACGTGCTTTTTTTCGGAAACACAAACTAGAAATGATGGATATCAACCTCTAGCGGCGTCGCTCACCAGATGATAATGGCAGGACATTCAGCACTCAATTTAGAGAGTGAGTATCGAAGTTGAGAGCTCATGGATCGTACTATTTTCACCATTATTTTCTAACTCACATTCAAAACTCATATAAATGTTGAGTCCCAAAGTTTCGTGTAATCGATAAAATACGTTTTTAATTACGTCACCATACAATAAAACTCTTTGTAGGGCATTTACTTTTGCAATTCATGAACGTTTTGTAATTTAACCCAGAGAATACAGTACAGCCAGTGGAAACATCGCCAGCAACAAAATTAACATTGATGAGCTTTTTCTCTACTTTTGTCAGTAATCCGTTTGCGAGAACATTGATCTATTCGGAAATGCTTTGACATTATACATGGAATACATCGCCGAAGAAATATTACCCAGAAAGCAAAGCCAACCAGTAGATTGACATCCAGGTGTGTTATCAACTAATGCCTTAGGACGAATTTACACAATCCACCCGAAAAAAACGATTGCCTTTATCTTCGATTTTTATTGATTAATGTACGCGGTTCAACTCCAATTGAGTCATTGCGTACTGTGTATGGTACTTTGTGTGCAAGTTTTGGAGAAGCAAGCTAGCAATTACAATTGGTGGAAACTGGCAATCGTACTTCGCTTATCACTGAAGCTCGCACACTTTTCGCAATGATCATTTCAACATATCAGCCTTCAAATCTGCGTCAATTTTTAGATATGAACAAAAATTACATTGCCGAAGACATTTTTCAACGCAATCGCTAAGAATTGGAAATAGGTCAATTCYGGTTGATACTTCCGGTGGTTTGGTATCAATTCCATCTGCCGTTTATCGATTCACGAAAGACGAACTCATTACGAATATTTAACCGCGCTTTGGCCAAATTATCGTAACTACGTTTCCTTGAGTGCACGTGCAATGATAGCTGCCAAAAATACCGATGTTGATGACTTAAACTGGAAGATTCAAAGTCAAAATCCGGGAAACTTGCGCTCATATAAATCGATCTATCGTCTTGACTCGACGCCGTGAATTATCCAGTGGAATTTCTAAATTCTTTGGAGATGCTTGGTATGCCCCGCATCATTTGCGTCTCAAAGTTGGATCAGTCGTTATTATGTTTCGCAATATGGAATACAAGGAGGCAGAATGCTCATTTCAGCTCAAAATTATAGAATTTACAAGGAAAATTGCATTTGAGATGACAATCATCAGGACACAAGGATGTTCGATAGAAATGTGTGRCATAAATGTGGAAATGCTATTTTTTTTCACACGGCCAAAAATATGTGACGTGCTCACGAGTTGGAAAACTATCTTTTCCCTACATTACATTATGTACCGGAAAAGAAATATGTTGTTTATCAAACTGCGTTACATTAAAAAAAAAATTTGTAAATTTAACTTTCTTTTCATTTCAAATTACATAATTTCACGCAGGACAACGGCTGCTTGGTCAGCTAGTTAATAGATAAAATGGGTCGATACTATCCCAACTCAAATATACTACTTATAATGATTTTTGTTTTATTTATTATTTTTTTTATTTGTCATATAGAAAGTAAAAGGAGCTTTCTAAAGTTAACAGGACTGTTAAAAAAAAAAAGAGCAAATGGTTTTTCCGCCAAAATCTATATAATTTATTCAAAATAGTGTTCTTCTGCACCTATGGCCGTAAGCATGCCGTATCAAGCCTTTTGAATAGCCTCTACGTCTGCATAGCGCTTTCCGAAAAGAAAGAAATCTCACGGTGCTATATCAGATAAATACAAGAAGTGGTTAATGGTTAAAACTATGACTATGTCAAATAATCGTGATTCGAATGTTGGATTCTGAGCAATTTTTGATCATCGGTCAATTTGAGCGGAACAAACAGTGCACAGACTTTCGTAAGCTCAAATGTTCGGTAAAAGTGCGATAAGTCGATGTGGTGGAGATGTTCAATTCCATTTCCATATTTCCAGTTTCCGACTCACGACCACTTTGAAACGTTGAAACCATTCGTGCGCTCTGCTACGGGATAAACAATCATCGCCACAAACTTAACAGTTTCTCCAATTTTAATGAAATACTTAATGTTGACTCTTTGTTCGAAGCTCATTTTCAAACCGATAACAAAAACATACTAACACTTAAAACGCAATAACTTCWCTTCCAATCGATGAAATTTCATGAAATTCTCTCTGGTGAATCGATAAAGATATCAGATTCTAACGCGCCAGTCGACATATAGRTGCGCCCTCAGTGGCGCTGGATTCAAAAAGCCTGCTTACTTTGAAAATTACCTTTATATACATATTTGATATTTACATTAAACTGCTTAGATTCCGATCCTATTGTTGACGGTTTACATCTCAAGGTATTTCCYTGGATTTGATTTTTTCAAGTTGCAAAAGTGTAAAATTTCCGGTTACACCCGAACTTAGCTCATTTTTTACTTGTTTAAGGTGAAGTTTTGCCAACACATAAAGGTATGTCACTATCATCTTTGTCAGTTACAAAGGTGTGAAATGCTCTGTTACAACCGAAATTAGCTTTGGTTTATACGTATGCCAATTTTRGGTTCCAGGTGTGGGAACTAAAACCTGCTAACAAAAAAGATATACTAAACATTTTTTGAAATAAAACAAGCTCTTTATTTGTGGTGAACAACTCCGGTTTATTATT
>NW_017535205.1:0-12981 GCF_001853355.1 Bactrocera latifrons
AATCTCAACCACTGTTCGGCAGTCCAAGCACTGCTGACAAAAACCGCCTCGGACCTTAACACAGACGTAATATTACTTAGTGAACCGTACAAGACCCCAAAAATTACAATAACTGCATCGAAGACAAAGACTCAAAATCTGCGATATGAACTTTTAACAAGATACAAGCAAAAATTTATGAAAGGAAGAGCGTCATCTTATATTGACCTCACCTTCGTAAGCTCGTCGATAGCAACCCAAACTTCATGGAAAGTTTTGGACATTTATGTATACGCACAGTAACCACCTTTAATCTTTGATATCAATATACATAAAAGCACAACTCTGGTATTTTCGCACCTAAAAGCGTAATAAGCCGCCGGAAAACAAAAGTTAATAAAGCATTTAGACAATTTAGTTAGACAAAACTGGCATACTTTAAAGAAATTATTAGTGCAAAGTTTTAGCCTGTTATACAAATTGCTTCCTGATTTGGGTACTGGAAAGTCAAAGAATCAAATGGAATTCAAAATTATGTTATATGGGAACTAKGCGTGGTTGTTGGMMGATTTCGYACTGAATGTGAGAAGATAGCCACGCGGTAAATTTTGTGAAACTCGGTCCGTTAGGTCCAGATATATAAATTTCACCAAAAAGTGGGCGATGCCACCCCAATTGTCTTCTCATACCAACCTGAAGTTAGAATATGCTGCTTCTGGGGTATTTAGTTATTGATTTATTGTGCTTTTAGTAGTTTTTAATAGAACCTTTGTATGGAAAGGGAGCCGGGTTATCTTCTTATTTCACTCATTTTTGCACTGTAAGAAAATTTCGTTGTTGTCGCTTCAGTGGTTTAGGAGATAATTACTTTGAACGTATTAGAGAACGAGCTCACGCCCATTTTTTCAAAATGTTTGGACCACAGGTTCCCCTTACCACTGTGATCCTATGTGCCAAATTACAGTTTTATATTTTAATTTACGCTTAGTTATGGCACTTTATAAGTTTTCGGTTAATGTCGATTTGTCGGTGTGGCATCTACGATTACGTAGTTTTGTTTGCACCAAGCGTTCCGCACACCAAGTTTTATTTGGGATATATTTTCACTCATTTTATGCTTGTACGGATGGATGGACAGACGGACAGTCAACCGGATTGCAACCTTTCTCGTCATCGTGGTCATTTATATATGTCACCTGGTCTACGAAAAGGGAGCTAACGTGCGAAAACTAGTTTTCAGGGAAACAGCTGTTAAAAAAAAAAGCATCTCATCTTCCATCCGAATCAACTAAAAAGTGAAAATTGATTTTTTGACACCTAAGCCCCCTTTCCATAGACCAGGTCACATACATATATATACAACCTTATATCTATCCTGATTAATGTTTGGTGATACGTACAACCGTTAGCTGAACAAAACTATAATACTCTGTAGCAACTGGACGCAAGAGTATAATAAAAAACAAATGCTTTTAACCAAAAGTCGGAAGCGTTCAAATATTGGAAAGAACTTTTCTCAAACCTTTTAGCGGTGGAAATAAAAGCTGAAATATTTTTAGGCCATCAAGCAAAGAAATATGGTGTGCGATATTTTCGCGAAATTAGTTAGCAATGTGGAGAAAAATTTTGAATTAGTCTTAAAGCAATAGTACATGATTTACTTGGAAACCATAAGGCCGATAATTATAACGAGCTCATCACGGACAGCATTCCGAATTTCTCTATCATCGAATGTGGAATGTCTCTAAAGATGCTGCATTCTCAGCTTTAGTGTATCCTCTACAACAAATGCGTACAAGTCGATTGTCTTTTCTCACCGTGCACTCACCGTTAAGTGCAAGTGAGTAGATTATCATGCCAAGTGTGACCAGCAGTAACCACACCTCAGCCAAGCGCACTAAAAAGGAGGGACCATCAACAGCGACTATTTCATAGTACTATTGGACCGTTTGAAGAACGAAATGGCTGCATTTGAAATAAAAAAAGCGCTGTTTCACAATAAATAAATTAAATGCATCGTGTCACAAGCTAGTGAAATCGATGGAGAAAAATTGGGCTTCAAATTGCTTTCTCATTCACTTTGATCATTCGCAAGAGCGAGCACCTGTGAGTATTTTCTGTTGTCAGATCTCAATGAGTCAATGAGGGGCATTTATCGAATTATCTCACAGTCCTCCAGGCCTCTAAATACATATTTTCTGCAATTTTATTTGAATTAATATTGCAAAATGTTTTTCTAACATCAGACAATATATTCTGAACATCTGTCGTCTTCCAGATAATTAGTTAACTGTTTATATTCATTAAGAGTCGACTTCGAAGAAACTTGTGTAATACTTGCATGTATTCGACTACTTCTCGCTTTATCAGCTATTACAATAATAATGCATGTCTAACAGCTTAAAACCTGTTAGAGAACTCAAAATGGGCGTAAGGTGTTTAAGTATTTCTGAGTAGAGCTCGTATTTAGTATGAAACAATTATGAATAAGCGAGTCGTTTTTAAATTACTTTCAACAACGAGTGTATACATATATAAACAATGCTGTTTAACAGTACACCTCACAGTTGCCTCAGAACGGTTGCGAAACAGAAATCTAAGAAATATGGGAAAATCAACGGGTTTGCTGCTCCTTTGCCTATACTTAACGCTCCAGGTGAAAAACAGTGAAAAGTTAGGCATAGAGCTATAATAAAGAATTTGCTTTTCCTAGCAGCTTATCGTCGCGCATCCCCTGCCGAGCGATATTACGGCCCAGACGGCGGTGGACAACACAAAAGTAAATACTACTAACTCAAGCGAGGCGAATTTCATCAAAGCGCTTGAGCCGGTGATTGTGGCAACACTCGATGGCGTGGAAAAATACTTCGACACGCTCCAAACGGAGACTGCGCGTTTTGTCGATGGCGTGCTTAAATCGCTGATAGCGCTGCCCGAGGATAACGACTATATACGAGAGCTTACACCACGCTTGACGAGCTTATTGGCGCGTTTGAAGGATACCTCCTTGGAAAGCAGATCAGCACTAATACGCGACATCGGCGATTTGTATGCAGAATTTGACAACATAGCCGAGCGCAAAGACGATGACATTAAGGTTGACGTCTTGAGTAAAGTGCTTGATAAATTCCAATTGCTCGAAATGCATTTTCATGTGCGCAACGCTGTTGATAATGCGGTGCGGAGGTTCAGCAGAGCCTTTGAACAGTTTTGGGCTTCGCTAAGCGAGGCTCAGCAGACGGAGCACCGGCATCTGAGTGATTTGTATGAGCATCTTAAAACCAGTAAAACTAATGAGGAAAAGTTGAAAGGCATTGAAGAGTTTCTGCAGATGGCTCTGGAATTTGCTTGAGTTGATACCGCGATAAATGAACGTTAATCTGCCGAGTGTTGCAAGCAAGATGCCTAGTTTTTTAAGTTATGTAAGTGCTTTTTTAGTGGTTTTAAGTTTAAAAAAGTTTGGTAGAAGTTCAGTTTAGATTTTCTCTACGACTGTGCATAAAGTTTTCGTAGAAACCTAAAACATAAATTTCCATTTAGTCTTGTCATTCGACTTAACTTTATAGCGACAAGTTAAACTGTAAATGCACGTCCGAAGGTTAAATAATAAAGAAACAGCAACAACTTTGATAAGCTGTAACAGGATGTAAAACAAATCAAAAAAAAAAAAATTCATTGTTTAAGCAATTTTAATGAATTATAAATTTTTTAAAAAGTTTATGAGGAATTTCGGCGGTCAAAAAATTAGTGGTGTAACATATGAAACACGAAATTTCGATAGAAGGATTTTTTTTTTTTTTCAAATTATCAAATGTCTCTTTATGAAATTAGTATTTAGTTGCGTGACCTTTATTTTTTTAGTGTTGCAAGACAGCGTCGTGGCATTGAGTCAACCAGTTTTTGGCGTCTATCGATGGAAATAAACTCTCATGCGTCCTTCACAGCATTCCATAGTTGCGTGGTCGATGACGGCTTACATCGGGCTACTGATCCCTTGATGTCGGTTCGCAAATTTTCGTTGGGATTGCTGTCAGGGGACTGTAACAGCAATTCTTTTACCTTGACATTCCTTTCCTAAAAACAATTTTTTTGCAGTTTTATTTGTGTGCTTGGGATCGCTGTCCTGCTGGAGCGTCCAAACAAGCGGCATTTCTTCACTAGCATACGACAGCATGATTTTCTGCACTATTTCGACATACGAATCTCCAGTCATATTTCCAATAATTGGATCCTACGCTTTGCCAAGAAAAGCAAGCCCAAACCATGATTCCCGCATCTCCATGTTTTACCATTTTTTTGTTGTATATTTCGGCTATTATTCGGTATTGAGTGGACGTCTTACCCAATCACGCTATACTCTTCCCTCCATACTTAACAATCTTCGATTCGTCTGATCATAAAATGTGCCGCCATTTTGTCCAAGACCAATTTAAAAGTTCTTTGGCGAATCGAATTCTTCGTTCAACATACGTTTTAGACAATAACGGCACTTTTCTTGGACTGTTGACACTCAATACTTGCAGCTACATGAAAGGCTTCTTTTCTCTGTAGCAGCCGCAAATGAAATCTGCTTTGACAATGAAATTGATTTCTCTCGCTCACATTGCTGACTTCTTTCCACTGCGTACTTGGTAGTGTCACGTAACATTGTGAGTGAGCAACTAATAATATTGGGTAATTAACTGAGAGAGTCTTTTCGTATTTTGTCAAAAGATGTCGTTGCGGTCGTATATCTCCATGCTACGAATCACATTGTGTCATACCATATTCTGTAGAAAAGTTGAGATTTTGAGATTTAAGTTTCATTTAACCAACCAAAAAAAAAAAAAAAAAAAAAATGATTTCGGAAAAGTTGAAAAAGAGTTATAGTTGTTAAAAAATGAGTGAAAATAAAGAAGAAATTCGCTATGTTTTGAAATTTGTTTACAAAAAAAGAAAGAATGCTACTCAAGCCACCAATGAAATATGTGAAGTTTACGGAGACAAAGCTGTACCAGTTCGTGAAGCATAATACAGCAATGGTTCAGTCGCTTCCGTTCTGGAATTTTCGAAATTTCGATTTACACTGATGTAAGAATGTCTTGAGCGGAAAAATGGCAAAAAGTGGTCGACCAAAATGGTAGATATTTGTTTATTTATTAATATAAATATGAAAAAAATTAGGATGAAGTTTATTTAGAAATACGAAAAGACTTTTTCGAGTGCTGTATATTAAAAGAACGCCTATCACTATTAAGAATTTTACTGCAACTGTATATATTTTATAAAGTCTCCGATTCTTCATATGCGTATTTCTCCTAATTAATTCCACAAGACGCCAAGTTTGAATTAGTGCCTCCAAATATTTGGGCTGTGATAAAAATAAGCGCACTTGAACTTGAACTCGTGCGGGCATTACAAAACATACTGAAATTCAATTCATTCAAGAATATGCGATAAGTAAACTCAGGGTTTTCTCATTGCTTTTTTTTTTTTGTGTTTTTTTTTTCTGTGTTTTTTGGTTTTTGTTTGCATGTACACATAAATAAGTATTTGTTTATATTTTTATTTCATTTAATTCACTTTTTCTTATACTTAGCCTTGCTTATGACTAAGTATTTCTTACAAATACTATCACTTTAGACTTACAGCTATTTTACATTATTACAAGCACACTGCAAACGATAATATCAGATTATGTATGTATGTCGATACCTGAAATGCAAAATAACGTATCAGCAAGAAAATCGAAATTGAGTTTTTTCAATATTTCATATTATATATAGTACGTTATATCGCAAAATGGGAAGCATCCGCTGACCAATATATCCAATATATAACCATTTAATAACCAAAACTCTAATTTTGTTCAATATGAGGGGCTTCTATAGTTGATATCATTGGAGATATCGGATTGCAACGACATCTATTGACAAAATACGAAAAGACTTTTTCGACTAAAATATATTATGAAGTTATTCAATAATATTTGTCGTTCGTTTAGAGAGGGCGTTGCTACTAGGCCAAATTTGTTTTTGTTTTGCTGGTACGCCCTTCGTGAAGCTTCATTGCGTGGTCGTGTCATAGTATCGTTTTACATTGGAAAAAATTGAATATCGTGCCGTGATAAAATTCCCATTTTTGGAAGGTGTATCACCAAAAGAAATTCACGAACGAATGTTGGAAATGTATAATGATTGTTCACCTACAATTGGAACAAAAGAAGGATGGGTTACTGAACTTAAATGTAGTCGTAAAAGCCTTGAAGACGATTTACGTGAAGGTTCACCCAAAAAGGCATCAACACCAGAAATCATAGACCGAAACACAGGATATGGTTTTGGAAGGTCGTCGATTAACTGAGAGAGTTTTAGTAGAGGCTCTACACCTCTCATTAGGCAGTGTGAGCCATATTTTAAGTAAAATTTTGGATTTTAGAATACTGTGTTCACAATGGTTGCTGCATTCGCTAACAACGGAACAAACACACATTCGAATGCGACTTTCTCATCAACATTTGGAACATTTTAAAACAGATAAAGTGGATTTTGTGAGTCGATTCATCATTGTAGATGCGACTTAGATCTATCGTCATAATCCTGAATCAAACATTTGGAACATTTAAAAACAGATAAAGTGGATTTTGTGAGTCGATTCATCATTGTAGATGCGACTTAGATCTATCGTCATAATCCTGAATCAAAACAAGAGGCTAAAGAGTGATGTGAAACTGGTTGTTCGGCTTCGAAAGTACTTCGTGTCCGGAAATCGACCAAAAAGGTTATGGCATCAATTTTTTGGGATTACTTGCAAACTGCTAAAACAAATATTCGGAATTATTGCAAATTTCTGGAGCAGTTGAAGGAAAAAATCGTGAAAAAATACACGATTTGCAGAAGAAAAAAATCTTTTTCATCAGAACAATGCGCCGTGTCAGAAGAGCATTATGACAACGGCTATAATCCGGTTTTCATCAAATAAAGAGGCTGTTGAGGAGTATTTTGCAGACCTTCCGGATTCTCACTTCAGGGATGGGATCAACATATTGGCGGATCGTTGGAGCAAGTGTATTAATATTCATTGAGATTATGCTGAATATTAAAGTGTATTTTGAATCATAAAATTGTGTTTTTCTTAACAAATCACAAAACTTATTAACTTGTTAAATACAAAATACGAAAATACCTTTTAGACTACCCTATGTTATATCGATTTTCCTCACATGTAAACTTATTAACAGTGATGTTACGTTATTTTGCATTTTAAGTGACGATATAYACGTACATATATATSGATGTTAKAGAATAACAAAAKATTTCATAAGCTTTCGATTTTCTCACACTCGTTAACGTGACTAAATATGACATTGTGGACCACAATATAAATCCAGTAAAGGTTGGAAATAATTGTTTATTTGTAGAACAACTTTAACTATAAATATGAGTACACAAATGAGAGGAAGGGGAATCTGATGCGAACATTTCGTGATAACGTGCGCAGAAGAAAGCTAAACACGTCGCGCAGCTTAGTCAAATAAGTCGCGCTTAGCACTCAGCATTACATACATATATACATACATACCAACAACTTGTGTAATTCAAACGATAAATCTGAGTCATCATTTGAGCAGCTTAGGGCTAACTATATAAGTACAAACATACAAACACGCATTTCTAACGGCTACTGTACAAATTGACTACCTACATGTTTTTGTAATTGTTGTACTTAAACAATAATTTATAAATAATCGTAACTACTCTATACGCATTACATGGCCGCCGCAGGCAATATGCAAGTTTTTAGCTCTTTAAACTGGAAACAAAGCATAACGGCGTTATGCACATACAGCCCGACACGCAGCACGAAGAGAGTACTGGAAAGCTACGGTGCAATAAAAGCGTCAAAGAAATGCCTCACTAATACAACAACAACGTTTAACATTGTTATCAATTATTGGTGGTACCGATTTGTGTTTATCGCCGCTGCCGAACACGAAGCAGTGTCATGGCGGTTGTGCCTCCTTGGGTGGACTCGTCGCGGTGGTGAGCAGTGTTTTGGCGGCGCCGCCGCTCTGCGCCTGCAGCACAGTGTAGAAGCCGCTTGCTGCGCCCGGCAGTGGCATACCCATGACGCTGGCGACATTCATGGCTGAATCGCCATCTTCCATGACAATGGAACTATCAGCCGCTGAAGGTATGGTCGGCAAAAAACGCACACCCAGACGCGGTGGCGATGAGTCTTCCTCCTCTTGCACGGCCTCTTGGCGCACAAGGCGTGGCTTGGCGGGCATTGACGCGTGTTGCTGCAGTTGCTGTTGCTGTGATTTGCTGCTGTGCGCTGAGACATGCAAAAAGATGTGTAATTAAATAGCAAGTGYGTTCAACGTGTAAAKTACTCACCCATGATTGACGGCAGCGGCGTCGTGCTGCCCGCACTTGAACGCGACAAGCGGAACGTGGACGTACTCGCCGTTGTGGCTGAAGCGGAGCTGTCATTGCGTGAGCTCGACAAATTCGAGTCTTGCGATGTTTTTCGTGTTATCAGCCACGCCGAATGTCTTCGCCGATTCGGATCCATCATCTTGAGTGGTATGTTACAAGTGTGCGGCAGCGCGCCCGCCGATGGTGGGCCATTGCGCCAACTAGATGAACGTGACGAACAGAAATTCTCACTAGATATTGAGCTGGCGCGTGTCTGCTTCTGTTTCTGCTTTAGCTCAGCGAACTGATAAAGGTACGGTTCGGTATTGGCATTGTGCGAACGTGTACGCGCATGACGATGATTCGATTTGTTCGCTTTACGTGTCCGGCGTCCGTCGAGACGGCGTCGCTCTGGTGTCAATACGTCATCGTCGTCGTCTGGATCGGTGCAATGGCAGCAGATTGCTAAGCGATGCCACGTTAAGCAAATCCACGAGTCACGCCGTTGATCGCGCTCTTGTAATTTATGCCAATTCGGCATTTCATTGGGCATCATGCGCAAGCAACGGCAACCGGGCGGATGTGTGGCGGGCAGCAAAGGCGGCAGTTCTTTCGGCATGCGCACACCGCCTCGCCGGCTCAGTCCACCGGCTAGTGCTGTGTTGGCGGCAACTGCACCGCGCGTAACACGCGTCTCCTCAAAGTGTTTGCACAGCGTTATGCAGTCCTTCTTGAATTGCTTCGTCATGATGGCATAGAGAAAAGGGTTGCAGCACGAATTCAATGGCAGTACGAATACGGTGAAGATCTTGGCCTGCTCCAATGTGATTAGTTGCAGACCAAATATGGCAGTGATAGAAAAGAAAGCTATGGGCGACCAACAAAGAAAATCGGTAAAGACAAGTAAAGCCATTCGTTTTGCTATGCGTGAGTCATTGCTATTCCAGGCCTGTGAGCCACGTATGGCCCAGTACATTTTCAAATAGCAGCCCATAAGTGTCAGGAAGGCGCAACCGTTAATAAACATCAACGCAATGACATACGTCAAACTAGCCACGCCGGTTGTGGTCTCGAACGGCAGACACACAGCAAACTTTCGATAGTCGGAGACGCCCAACAACGGCAATGTAGCCATGATTAGCGCAAAAGTCCAACCCGCAGCCATGATATATGAGGCCTGATGCAGCGATAGGCGCTTATTGAGATGTATCGCGTGGGTTATCGCATAATTACGCTCTAGGGTAATCACCGCTAGCGTGTAAACCGACAACTCTGACGACAGCACTGCCATGAAACCAGAAAACTGACACGTTCGCGACATCTGCCAGGGAATGGCAAACTTGCGAAACTCACCCAATGTGGCAGCGTCTACAATGGCCAAAGTGCCGAGATAAATGCCCATTAAGAAATCTGCGGCAGCCAAGTTGCACACCAGAAAGCGCGGCACATCCATCTTCGAACGTGAGAATAACAGCACTATAATAACAGTACCGTTACCTAGCAATGCCAGCAGATAAACAACCCAAATGCCACAACGCAAAGTCCACCAGTCGAAGAGATCGGAGCAGGGCAAAAACGGACCGGGCATTGGTAGACATTGTATGGAGCCTGGTGCTATGTCAATGTCCATCGTGCCGAAGAGACCATTGCTGAAGCCGGCGAAACTGCTGCTCATGCTCATTGAGCTCGTCGTCGTGCCTGTGCCGTCTTCCTCGAAGTATTCCTCGACATAAGTTGGTATATTTCCGGGATAATTAAAGTCCTGACCGAAATTATCCCAAATGTCGTGCATTTGATTGCCAAACTTTTTGCTGAGATTCTCTGTAAAAGAGAAAATGTTTTATAATAGGAAAATGTTAGACGCGTGTAAATATCACTGACGTAGCTGCGGCCATATATCCATCATACTATTGTTCCACAAGCTCATGTCAAACTCCGAATCGGATGGAAAGAGCACAGCTTCTTGTACAAGTGGGGGCTTCTTGGCCGCCGACATCGCCACTAACGGTATGAAAGGGCAGCAATGGTAGGCGTACGAAAGTATAAGCGTTTGAATGCGTGGAAACGTGTCTGGCGCAGGGAACTCACGCAGCTTCGGATTGTTGAAAGTCTTTAAATGCAGCAGTTTGCCTAGGCCAGCCGACGGCAGCTCGGGAAAAATATTATTGCCCAAATTTAGGTCCTCCAACTTGGCGAAAGGCATAAAGGCTTCTTTGTGTATGGCGGTGATCTCATTACCTTCTAAGTCTCTAATAAAAAGAAAGGCAGTTAGAAAAGGTAAGACAGAAACCGAGTAAAGCAGTGTGAAATGAATGAGCGTGGATGTTGAGAAAGCGGCAAAAATGAGTTAAGTGATGCGAAATGGTGTGAAAGAGAGAGTGAGAGTAATGACGCGCGGAACAAAATAAAAACGAAACTGATTAAATTGTATGAAATGAAAAAAAAAAAAAAATTACAGAATTATCTAGAAACAATATGCTATAAAAATGGTGAAACTAGAGCAAAATACTTCGAAATTGTGTATACATACAACAACTGTAAACGTGGTATGCCGAAGAAGGCATCGTAAGGTATCGCTTTTATGCGATTATATGAGAGCAGCAAATCGTGGAGTTGTTTAAGGCCGGCGAAGGGTCGCCCACTAAGAGACTCAATGTAATTACTCGAAAGATCTCTGAAAAGAAAGGGGTAGCTTAAAATTAATATTTAAGGAAGACAAGATTTTAGTACTTACAACAGTCTTAATTCTCTGCAATTGGCTAAAGTGGGAATGCGCACTAAGGAATTCGTTTTTAGCTCTCTGAAAGGAAATCAAAAAAGTTTAAAACAATTTAGTAAGCTAGATCATTAGTAAAAACTTTTGAATTCATCGGCTTAAGGAACTTACAAGCTTTTCAGTCTTGGTGTTTGACGACACAAATTGGCGGGCACTTCTTTGATACCGGCGCGATCTAATTTTATAACCTCCAATGAGAAGCAGCCGTCGAGATCGGGGAAAACCTTGAGTGAACGCACATCGGATAGAATTCTAACACAATTATACAAAAATAACAGTAAATTAAGCCGTGCATACTTACACTAATGCATTTGTAAATTTGTTATAAACGTTCTGTTGTTGTTACTCACAATTTTCGCAATCTCGTCATGCCGCGCAGAGCTTTCGGCATGATTATGGAAAGCGGATTCGCACGAAAATCAACCGTTTGTAAATTTCTCGGCAAATCCGTTTCATTTATCCAACGCAAGCGATTGCTGGTAACTGATCTGGAAATAGAAATTCACTTTGTTTAGAACTTATCACTTAAAGAAGCAAAAAAGCGCACAAATGACATAAGCTTGAATGCATTTTCTTCTGCAAGAGTTCAATATCTACGAGAAGAAGATAGTTTCGCAAAGTAAACTCAGTTGAAATCAAAGCGTTCACTTTGTGTTTGCTTTTAACCAAATATACATGTCCTCTTTACTTTAACTCCACACACACCCAACCCTCCCAAAAGAAAAGAAATATTGTAAGACGAGTACATGACTGCGCCGCTGACGTCAACTTCAATGTTGCATTTTGAACCCATTCTTATCGCTGCATTTAACATTGTCGTAATTATCCTGTTTACCCGCAGTAGGAGCGCATGGAAAATCGAAGTCGCGAAAGCGGAAGTGCGCACATTCAAAAAAAGATTGAATTATCACGGTGTTAGTGCACTTGTAATGACCCTGCCGGCAACACTTTAAGAGATTGAAGCAAAAATGTATCGATTCGGAATTAAAACATTAATGGAAGTTTTGAACTTGCGAAAAACTTAATGGGCACACTTTCAGTTCCTACTGAAGTTTTCACTTGGTAAATGGTACTTATACTCCCAAATACCGACTCTGAATGTTATGCACCGAATTTTAGCTTAGTTGGATTAGGCAAATAGTCTGGTTTTCGTGAGGACTTGAATATTTCTCGCCGTGTTCGTAGAAATGATGTCAATCAAGGTGCTTGAACTTTAGCCTATCAAAAGGGATGCAATTAAGGAGAAAGTATTTACATACTTCCACTTTACATTCTTCTTTGTAAATTCGACAAATTAATTCCCCTAAAATCATTAGCCTCATCACATACTATCCAATAAGACAGTATCCAGTTAGGACACCGACCATGGCGACCGTGTGAAACTTGTTGAGAGATGATAACCCCATGGAGCTTTTGCATTCCACTCTGGCCCAGAAGGCTTCTCTCAAATGCTGGTTGCAGACCAACGTTTACTGTTTTTGTACGATGCACCCACTTTGATTACATAAAAATGTTTTCAAATTCTCGTAMCTAGCACTGCTTGGTGGTCCGATGCAGTTCTCTACTGGGTATTTTCAATTTATTATGTTGAATGCATACGCTTTATAAACAGTTTATGTCTGCGCATATGMAAGTTTATATAATATTTGGCTGYCGACTGCAACTTGAGTCGTCACGCTTCGTTTGGCARTGCTTGCTTCCGATTTGGTGGCGAAAGAAGAGCTGTGCTGGAATTTCACGCTCAGTGGCAGTTGCAGTCAATGTAAGGTCTTCTTATCTGTTTCGGTGTCAGAAAAAAGGAATGATTTTTATCACCTAAAGTCTTTC
>NW_017535206.1:0-2162 GCF_001853355.1 Bactrocera latifrons
AAACTGAGACATTGTTGATGACACGTGGGGAAAAGTATACAGTTCTAATGAGCGTTCATACAAACAAAACATAATGAAGCTACATTTTTTGGATATTTATAAATATTATATCTCMTTAATTATTTGAAAACGAAAAATATGAATAAATTGACCTTACAATGCAGATAATTTCTGTTTCTATCGTAAACAACAATTATGCTAAGCAGTACAAATCAACTATTCAATATCAAAACTGTAAATATTGATCTATATTTAGAAGGTTTAGCTGAGCGTTTATACTAAATGTTATGTCGAAAGCATTTATGAGATTGTATACAATATCTTCATATAATACACATTTGACTTATATATACAAGTCGAATATTTATATAACTTACACTTAGACATTAGGTAGATAAGTGGGCAAGAGTCTTGCGGGTGCAATGGGCATAGATATAGTATCTTATGGGAATCTGCCATTAAACGCATTTATCAATGTGGATAGAGTGCGATTCGATAACGTGTTTGGCGAGGCGAGCCCCTAGAAGTGGTGCTTTCAGTTCTAAACGAGGTATGGATATTAGCTTCAATAGCGCCACCCTGGTTTTACTCTCGATCATTGTACAGCTAACCGTATCGCCATACGAGTATCGAAGGTAACAAACTGCTGCGTAGCTGGTTTCACTTGCATCAACGAAGGTGTGTAATTCGATTTGTGGAACTCCGCCAAACACAATTCCCATATAGCATCTTGGAATTCTTAGATTCTCTACTTTTGGGACTAGTTTGAGTCATCTTAGCCACTTGGCAAATTGGTCATCAGGGATTGGAACATCCCAATCGCATCCAGCTTTCCATATCTCTTGTAAGATAACCTTGGCATATATTACATAAAAACTGATGAGTCCAAGAGGATCGTAAATAGTCATGACCAAACTCAAAACCTCGCGCTTCGTAGGCCGCTTTTGATGAAGAAATATGTCAGAATCTCTATACTTAGCGGACACGCTGTTTAGCTGTTTTAAAAGCTCTTCATCGATGAGTGTAAGAGATGAGCCATCATCTATGAATGCGTATGTTGATACACTTTCCTGACCAGAATGTATGACTACTGGGAGTATTCGAAACAGTGTGCTTGACTTTCGCTATTATTTTGACATTATTTGACGCTTTGGTAACTCCAGTTTAATCAAATTCCCAGTTGTGTAAAAGTGGATGATGACTGCGTGTGCATCCGTCAACGCTGCAAGGTTTGACCCAATTACATTTATTCATCGAATGTGTTTTCAAACATCGACGACAAAATTTTAGTTTACGAACAATTTGCCACCTTTGACTTCGTGGCATTACCTTGAAAGAGGCACAATTAAAAACTTCACTACAACTTCCGCAAACGATACATCTTACCGAACTAAAATGATGATTAAGTGTCCCTCGTTTGCGCTCTCGTATTAAATCCTTTGGAATGAGAACACAGTTGGCACCTTGAGCCAACTGAAAGAGCCAGTCACTGAAGTTTTGTAGATTGCATGCTGTTAGGCTCCGCTTATGCATTCCCCAATACGCTGGTAGAAGCCCAGGTAATTTCGAAACCAATCGCTGTTCAAATTCGGGATTGTTCAAATGACCAGTCAGGCCTGATACTGACATCGTTGTACAGATATTTTGCACTTCTACGGCGGAATCGACTATAGACTCYAAGTGACTCTCCGATGGTGGCGGTAGTTCACAAATTTGGCGTTGCAGAASACTGATGATCAATTCTGGTCTACCAAATCTCATTTGAAGAGTGGCCATAACTTGATTGACGCATGAAGAGTGCAATACCAGATTTTTAACAGCCTTTAGCGCTGGACCTTCTGCAAACCTCTGTAGTTTGATTGTAAGCGGCATAAAACAACGGCCACTCGCTGGGTTTACCATCATATTTGACAAGTTGAAGAAACAAAAGACAAGCTGTTAACGCGCCCAGCTATCGGAAAAGTTGTATGAGCTGGTTCCGGAAAAACAGTCACTGGATTGAGTGTTGAATTCCGTCGCAACTGCTGTTCAAGTGACTGTATTCGGTTCAATAACGATTGAAGAACCGGTGTTTGAATATCGGTTTCACCTTCTTGACCCGTTAACATTCCGGTTGGAATACTGTTAAGTAGTGAAAATACGTTATTTATATTATCGTTTAG
>NW_017535206.1:2466-12640 GCF_001853355.1 Bactrocera latifrons
CGACGAAGGCCGAGTGCACCAGAGGAATTTGAGGAGTGAACAGGACTTATAAGTTGACTTTCTTGAAGATGCCCTTGTTGGGGTGATACCGTATGCACCCGACTCACATTTGGAGGAGCTGCATTTGATACACCTGCGTTCGAACTCTCRGTGTGTGTCACAGGAATGCGCCGATTAGCAGCCCGATTACCACTATTATCCACCAGATTGCTCACAATTGGAAAGCTTGTTGAGGTAGTGAGATTGGCGGCTGCAGCACWATTAGGACCCAGAACGAAATTGACAGGTGCCGCAGACGATTCTAAATCATTCGCGCGAGTTATGGCACATGTAACTTACAACACATCACTATCACAGTGGTCGATACCCAAAGTACGTGATAACACTAAATGGATCAATGTCCAAAGTACTCGATAACACTAAACTACACCATTATCAAGAAAAACAAATTATATGTATTGTAGATTACCCATTAGTATAAATAGAAGCATAACCATACACGCTTTGTCTTTTGTATTTTGAAGATTACCAAGTAAAGAACGTTCTGCTGTCAATGCAGAACTAAAATATTTTTTTGACCGAAATAACCCAAGTGTTATTAATTGGCGCCCAACGTGGGGCACACATCAAAAAAGGATACAGTGAATAAAATCCTTACGCGTGTGGCTCCTGATAAAAAGTAAAAGGATAACCTTTATCCTTCAAATCAATGCAAATAAAATAAATAAAAGTGAAAATTTAATAACAAGTTAAAACCTAAAAAAGGGACGGCGAAATTCGAGCACTCCAGACTATAGTCACACCGAACTACAGCGAAAAATAGCTTCAATGAAACTAGCTAATCCAATATTAACTCCTCAAGCGGAGGAAGAGGACGACGACCAATGACCACTGTACGTCCTGGAAGATTAAATGAGAAGGTTACAATAAAGAAATTCATCACTACATGAATACTACGATCAAGTGAATCAAGCCTTAAACCTGATCCTGTCCACGTTAGAAATGACGTATAAAAACGTAGCAGTCCTAGCCTCACATAATAAAGAAGCACAATTAAAAGCCACGAAAACATACATCTCCGGCATTAGAAGTTCCTCAATTAAAAACGCATTATACTCCAGATACTGTGCATCACTCACAGAAGCTCACGATTTAGCCAGAACTATGCAACATGATGTCAGTCCAAACACTTGGCAACCAATTCAAAAGGTATAGAGACGAAACAGTCACTAACGCCCACAACAAAGCACAGTGAACCAAATACACTGAAGAAGAACATTTTTTATAAGGTACCACGGTCTACCAACACTCAAGAGAACCGCACCAGATGGTAAGTCCGTGCACATACTGATCGATTCAGGTGCAACCAGTAGTTACCATTAGGAAAAATAATTAATACAACTACACTTCATGGTAGTTCAAAAATAACAATAAAAGAAAAATTAATCTAGTAGGATTCGACTTAGAATTTCTAGAAATAAATGAATTAAAAGACTTTGATATCCTGTTAGGAAAAGATTTATTAAGGAAAATGAAGGCTAGATCTTTTTAAGTATTCAATAGCGTTTACTAAAGTGTCAAATCACTCAAAAAGTGCAAAGGTAAACTATACAGTAGGCGAAAAACAGTTCGAAAACTGCATAAAAGATTTAATGAAAAATAATTATAGAAACGAAAACTTACCGTATACAATTACAATAAAAGCTGAAATTAGAACGGAAACTAATGATGATGAAATAAATAAATGATTAGCAAACGGTATATTAAAAGAGAGCAAAAGCCCACACAATGCCCCGATATGGACAGTCTCTAAAAAAGGATTAGATGAGGAAGGAAAACTAAAAAAGAGAATGGTTATAGATTTCCAAAAGTTAAACAAAATTAATGTTGCAGATAGGTACCTGATACCAGATATTAATATGACTCTACAAAACTTAGGAGAAGCAAGATACTTCACGACGTTAGACTTAGAGTCAGGGTTCCACCAAATTCTAATTAGGGAAGAGGATAGGGAAAACACAGCCTTCTCTATCAACGGAGCTAAATATGAATTTTTACGACTCCCATTCGGCTTAAAAAATGCACCATCTACATTTCAAAGATGTGTGGATGACATTCTCAGACCATACATTGGCAAATTGCGCGCACGTATACATCGATGATGTCCTAATATATTCAACATCCCCCGAAGAACATATGAAGCACATCACCGAAATTGTACAAACATTACCAAACGCTAATATGAAAATCTCTGAAGAAAAGTCGAAGGTTTTCCAAACACAAACCGAATTCTTAGGACACGTAATAAAAAATGGTAGAATAACAGTAGACCCTGAAAAAATAGAGGTAATAGATAGGTATAGAACCCCTGAAAGCTTAAAGGACCTACGCTCATTCTTAGGCCTAGCTTCCTATTATAGGAAATTCGTGCAAAACTCCGCACACATATGCAAACCACTGACAATATATTTGAGAGGAGAAAACGGCAACATTTCAAAGAATAAAAGTTCCAATGTAAAAATAAAACTAGATAAAAATGCACTAGATGCTATAAATACAATAAAGAAACTATTAAAAGAAAAAATCGAATTATACCAACCAAACTTCAAAAAAGGATTCAACCTAACCACAGACGCTAACCTAACAATTACGCTATAGGAGCAGTTTTAAGCCAAGGAAAAAACCCGGCAGCATTTATATCACGAACTCTAACAAAAACAGAACAAAATTACTCCACGAATGAAAAGGAGATGTTAGCAATAGCTTGGTCATTACAGAAACTAAGAAACTACTTGTACGGTATAGCAGATTTAACGATTTACAATGACCATCAATCATTAATTTTTTCAATATCGGGAAAAAACCCAAACACCAAATTGAAAAGATGGAAAAATTTAATAGAAGAATATGGTGCGAAATTAAAATATATACCGGGACAAGAAAATGTCGTAGCCGATGCACTATCGCGTCAAATTAATATCACATCAGATACGTATATGCACTCTGCAGAATCGTCTGAATTAAGACACATAACACAAGTGAAAATACCATTTAATTCCTTTAAAACACAAATTGAAATGATTCACTATAACGAAAATAACTTAGAAGCGAACACGCCATTTCCCGAATACGATTGGTTTACGATTAAATTTCAAACAAAAGAATACTTAATAGAAACATTAAAAAAATTAATGAAACCTAAACGTAAACCGTAAAACCTAAACCTTCCAGCACTTTCCACGCAGACCTAAAAACATGGTACGACGTGAGGAAAGTCACACAAATATTCCCCAACTGTACCGAACTAATGACAGATAACGAAAATATATTCAGCGGCGTCGGCACAACAGCACTAATGAAAAAGCTACAAATTAAGCATCAACATCGAACGCACAAGTCGAGCGGTTATAGTCGACGATACTAGAAATAGCTAGGACATTAGCAGCAGACAAAGAAAGTACAGCAGATGAAGAAATATTTCAGGCAGTAAAAGAATACAACAGGACACTACATTCAGTAACCGAAGAAAGACCAGTAGATGTATTCTTTAACAGGAACCAACATCCTGACATAGCAGAAAAAATAAAAAAGAAACAAAATTACATGCTTGAATACCACAACAAGAAAATACACGATTTAAATTTTCCGCCATTTAAGTAGTAATGTGTTGTCAACCCCAAAAAAACAATGCAACAGCAGAGTGTTCAAGCTTAGTAAAAATTACGTTCTGGTGTAAACGCTTTTTCATTATTTAAAAATTTTTCATATTTCATACAAAATATCGGAATAGTATTTTCATTTCACGATCGATCGACTTCACCGGGGCCCCAAATATGGTTATCTGTAGTATTAGATTCCAGCATAAGAAGATTCATCAAGCTACCTGGCTGTCTCCGCATCGAAAAACTACCATCCAGATCGATCATGTTGTGATAGACGGAAGACACGTCTCCAGTGTTTTAGATGTGCGTACGCTCCGAGGTTCTACCATCGACTCGGACCACTATCTTGTTGCAGCCAAGATTCGCACCCGCTTCTGTGCAGCAAAAACCGCACGTAATCAAACATAAGGAAGGTTCGACGTCGAAAAGCTGCATTCACAACAGACAGAAGAACGATTTTCTACTCGGCTTGCACTCCTGCTCTCTGAGAGCACTCGTCAACAACTCGGTATAAGGGAACTGTGGGACGGCATTTTAAACTCCTTACGTACAGCTGCAACCGAAACCATTGGTTTTCAGAAAGTGCAAAAGGACAGCTGGTACGACGAGGAGTGCCGTGTCTCAGCGGAGAGAAAACAGAAATTTCGCCGGGGCCCCAAATATGGTTACTTTAGATACCGAGCGTTGAAGAGGGAAGAGAGACGCATTTGCAGACAGAAAAAGAAAGGGGCCGAAATGAGTGAGTACGAAGACCTTGATAAGCTGGCCGACAGAGGTAATGCTCGAAAATTCTACGAAAAAATTAGGCGGCTTACAGAGAGGTTTCAAGACCGTAGAATACTCTTGTAGAACTATCAAAGGTGATCTAGTCACCGCTGCCCAGAGCATACTTAAATTTTGGAGGGAACACTTCTCCAGCCTGCTGAATTGCAGTGAACGCACAACGCCAGGAGGAGGCGAACCCGATTCCCCAATCGATGACGATGGAGCAGACGTTCCATTGCCCAAACATGAAGAAGTTTGAATAGCAATTACGCGCCTGAAGAACAGCAAAGCGGCGGGGTCCGATGGATTGCCGGTTGAGCTATTCAAACTCGACAGCGAAGAGCTGATAAGGAGCATGCATCAGCTTCTTTGTAAAATATGGTCAAAAGAAAGCATGCCCAACGATTGGAATTTAAGTGTGCTATGCGCAATCCACAAAAAAGGAGAGCCCACAATCTGCGCCAACTACCATGGGATCGAGAAGGACCTCTCCGAGCCGTTCGATACCAAACGAGGTTTCAGACAAGGCGATTCCATATCGTGTGTCTCTTCGACCTGCTTCTGGAGAAAATAGCTCGACCTGCAGAACTAAATAGAGAAGGTACCATTTTCTATAAGAGTGTACAGTTGCTGGAATATGCCGATGATATTGATATCATCGACCTCTTCACCCGCGCCGTTAGTTCTGCTTTCTCCAGACTGGACAAGGAAGCAAAACAGATGGGTCTGGAAGTGAACGAGGGCAAGACGAAATATCTTCTGTCATCAGAAAAACAGTCGTCGCACTCGCGACTTGGCACTCACGCCACTGATGACAGTCATAACTTTGAAGTCGTAGATAATTTCGTCTATCTTGGAACCAGCGTAAACACCACCAACAATTTCAGCCTGGAAATCCAAAGCAGGATAACTCTTGCCAACAGGTGCTATTTCAGCCTGATTAGACAATTGAGAAGCAAAGTCCTCTGTCGACGAACAAAAACCAAACTCTATAAGTCACTCATAATTCATGTCAACAACGGATGAGTCGACGTTGCGAGTTTTCGAGAGAAAAGTTCTGCGAAAGATTTATGGTACTTTGCCACGGCGAATATCGCATTCGATGGAACGATGAGCTGTATGAGATATATGACGACATTGACATAGTTCAGCGAATTAAAAGACAACGGCTACGCTGGCTAGATCATGTTGTCCGAATGGACAAAAACACTGTACCTGCCGGGAGAAGCAGAGGAAGACCTCCACTCCGTTGGAAGGACCATGTGGAAAGGAACCTGGCTACGCTTGGAATATCCAATTGGCGCCACGTAGCGAAAAGAAGAAACGACTGTGTCAACTCGGATATAATCGCGTAAGCGGTGTCTACGCCATTAAGAAGAAGTAGTAGTATTTTCACTTCGTCCACTGAGAATATTAATTAAAATGGTAATTTAAATCCTGTGTATATTATGTATTCACGTCAGCTTCCAAAAATTAAATAAATTTTAATTTTGAGAAATGCTATCAAGTGTGAAAGATGGTAATGCTAACAAAAGACTTATACCAAGAAGACAGAAACAACCAGTCTTTTGAACCAACTGCTACTGATCTGTATCGACAGCAGTTCACCTTTCCAAGTTTCTGTATGACTTCCCAACAACTCACGAAACTATGCAGGTACTAGCCATATTCGTCATGCGCAAGTATTTTTAATGAGTAGTCGAGTAGAGTTTGAAAAAAGCTTAACAGCTTTCTCTGCGCCTTACATCTTCATTTTAGAAGCCTGTAGAACTTGCGTGATCTGCATCCCACCGCAAATTATAATTTAGCTTTAATCCTAAATAAATGGAATAGCCCAGTTTGATCTTTACTAGATTATTTAAAGCTGGACTTTAGTGCATCATCGAATTCTTCTCAAACCAATATAAGATATGTTTAGCGCAAAAAGGAACTTGTGATTACTATAGTATATTGATAAATTGCTTTCAACACTTTAGGACAGATGGACACAATGAAACGCAGATTGGAGGCCAAATAGCAGCCCGGATAATGTAAATCATACATTAGAAACCAATGTGCAATCGGATAACAAATCACCTTTAGCTGTTTCAAGTATAATTTAACCACTGTGCCCTTATTTCTAGAACGCTCAGGTTCATACAGGAAGTGCATATTAATGCTCATTCATTTGTGTCATTATCGCATTGTAGAGACGAATTTTAACAGCTTCCACTTTCCAAGTAATCAAAAAATAGCCCACCCCGCTCACTTCTGAGAGCATTAAAAACTATCATGTTTACTTGTATTTGTACCTTACAGGTATTTTAACAGGAGGCAAAATATTTACGATTTGGAATTTTATTAATACAACGTAACTACGCGAAACTGAAAAAAGTTGCAAATGAGAGATCTCTTTATACCTTACCTGAAATCGGAAAAGTTAGTAATTGCCTTGAGATATTTTATATCATTCCTAGCAACCCTTTTTTTTCTACAGACAAACTTTGGTTGGTTAGTTGAGAAGAAACACATGTGGCGTCATTAAACATTATATAGCAACTTGGTAAAAAAGCAGTTTTCACAGCTTGAGAACGTTTCTCAAGCCATTGAATATATCTCGTGTCATCCATTTGAAGGCTTGGCATTCGGATAATTAATATTCCAACGCCTCATCACCCTTCCCGCGTACTCTGAAATCCGCGGAACTCACGTTACCTATTTTCCGCAGAACTCTTTCTCCATTTTTTTCTACTGGAGAATAAGAACACTGTTTTTAGTTCATCATTGATCTCCTTTTCTCGGTGGCGTCGCCAGTTCCTCCTGGTAATCCCCTGCAAGCAGACCCGTTGAACCTGCTCCAGGGGTTTAATACGGCCCTTTTACAATAAGGACATTCACCCTACCGTATTTTGGCTGAAATATTATTATTCTCTGAAAACCGGTAACCTCGGTAACATATGTAAAACGATTACATATTTTTATAAGCCAGGGCCTCACCATGCAAAGAAATATGTGGTTCCAAATATTTTTTTTATACCTACTAATAGTTGTAATAATACCACTGTACTGAACTCGGCCCATTTATGGAACTTTATTTTCCCCATCTTTTCTATTAACTAACGCGCCAAAGTTTAAAGTTTGTGGCTAAGCATTTTCTCCAACCAAAACATAGCTTTATCTCTTATAACAACAGTATGGCAAGTCTAACATTCATGATAAAAATTGAATTCGTAAGCAATCTCAAAGCAGTCTAATTTTTTTTTAACAATAAGACTAGAAAAAAGATCAGTTTTGGTTGTACCGACTATATAATACTCTTCACAACTTCAAAGCACTCCTTACAAGAACTTTATCTTAATCGGTCAATTTGTGTGGCAGTTATACTCTACTGAATCGATCTGATCAATTTTTTCTGAGATTAAACTTATGAAGCCAACAACAGTTGAAGCCAAATTTCTTAAAAATATCTAGTTAAACGAAAAATTTTAAAAATTTCGTCGACTCATATGTAGTATTACAGCTAAAATTTAGCATACATCTACTAAGCTTACGCAAAATTTAATCCACTTAAACTTATAAAATTCCACATTCCTTCACTACAATATCCAGTTCATGCTTTAAATAAACGTGCAATTTGAGTCACTGCAAAAATGCTTATCCTCGAAAAGTAAACTTCGCGGTTTTTGTCGTAACACATTTGCCTTTCTACTTGTTGAAATGTTTACACTAAAGTAATAGTTGATAGCGGGTTGCAACGCCTGTCGATGGTGCCGTCAGACTGAGTTAAGTTTTCTACAGCGCTTTACTTTTAGAGCACATTCTTTTTAGCTGTCAAAACTACTGTTGAAGGGAGAGAGTAGCTTACATGTTAATTTTAGTTAAAATATATAATATATAATAATAGTTAAATTAAACACATCTGGAGATATTAGTCAGAACGCTTCACACTTTTAAATTTGCAGTAACATAACATTACGTGATATGTGGGTGCGATTACCGATATCGCTCATTTTCAGAATGCAATGCTCAAAATTAGAAAAGTCCATTCGATAACCTTGATTATATATCAACTGTAAATCTGCGCTTTTAGCAACAGATTTAGAACTTTTTAATATCAGAGTTTTAAATTCCAAAAAGAAATTACAGCAACAGGTTCGTTTTCTCTTTCAATTCGAAACTTAAAATAAATTCTGCTAACTGTCAGGAAGATGGTGCCATATGTAGAAGTTCAGGCAAGTAAGTAAAGCTCTCTGACCGCCATTAATTTGTGAGTTCCCGGAAACGATTATTTTAAATATGGCTCAAGGAGCTCATGGCTTCGGGTTTTGACTAAGAATTTTCTATGTAGTTTTCTGGCATCGGTTTCATGACGGGCTAAAGAGAGAAGGCGAAACATCACTCCCTAGATCTTTATGTGTGGGCAATGAAAGGAACAGAAACAGCATCTGATGCAAGACCCCCTTTTGATGACGACCACTTAAAACGTATTAACGTAAGAACTATGATTTAACGGCATTCACTAGGAATGTCAGGTCCCTTAATTGCTTGATTTCCGCCTGAGATCAAAGGCTTAGATCACCGCCGTCCAAGAAGGCAATGAAAGAAAGACTTAGACTTAGTCGAGTAGGTCCCTGTGGCATTTACAGGAGTGGTCATATAAAGGAGCGAAACTTCAGTGTGGGGACTATCTATCACCGAGTTCTGGCATTTATCCCGTTTTATAAATTCCTAGCTCCAATCGGCATCAAAGCGAAATTCTTTAACATATCACTGATTTTCGCTCACGCCCCGCGGGAGGGGAAGGACGATGTAACCAAAAATATCTTCTATGATAGCTTGGAGTTAACTTATGAGAGCTGCCCCGATGTCAAAATCGTGTTGGGCGAATTTAACGCCAGGTCGGCCAAATAGGCTGAGGCTAATCGACTTCGCCAGAGCGCGAAATATGGTTATCTATAGTACTAGAGCCCAGCAAAGGAATCCGGCTCTCTTCGGACCGAAAAGGCACCAATCAGATCGGTTATGTTCGAATAGATGAAAGACATGTTTCCAGTCTTTTAGGCGTGCACACGCACCGAGGTCCTAACTCGGACTCGGACCACTATCTTGTTGCAACCAATATTTGCATACAAACACAAGGAAGGTTTCACGTCGAGAAGTTGTAATCACAACAGCAGCCGAACAATTTTCTGCTCGCCTTACACTTCCGATCTGTGAGAGCACTCATCAGCAGCTCGATATAAGGGAACTGTGAGAATTGGGCCTTGTGGTAGTAGAGAGAATATAGACTGCTTACCTCGCAACATTAAAATCGCCCACAACGGGATGGGAACGATTCCAAGAGCTGTAGAGGGAAACGAGACGGGTTTGCATACAAACAAAAAGAGAGACTGAAATGCGTGATTACGACGAGCTAGACAAAATGGCCAACAGCGTTTAGCAAAAGGTTTTGAGACTAGAGCATACTTTTGTAAAGGCCCCAGAGTTGATTTAGTTACTGAGTCCCAGATAATAAAAATATAAAAATTACTTTTCGTAAAATTAACAAAAAAAAAGTTTAAAAGCGTCCTTGTGGCTATAACAACAAGAACAATGCAAAAAAAAAACATATGTATACATAATATATATCTACAAAAACCACATATAAAGAAGCAAATATGAAGAATTTGCTAATACGACAGAAGGAGTTGGACGATCTAGCTGCGTTGGAGGAGCAGGAAATTATCAGCGGAAAGATAAGAAAGGATTCATGTCTGGAATATATTGAT
>NW_017535207.1:0-13127 GCF_001853355.1 Bactrocera latifrons
AAAAAAAAAAAAAAAAAAAAAATATATCGAAATCGAAGTCATTTGGCTTAATTTTCCATCTTTGGATTTTAGCATTTGCTTCTTTTATATTGTGAAGCCAAATTAATCGACGGGGGTCTGTTACAAACCTACGACCGAAGAGATATGGGCGAAAATATTTGGTTGCCCACACTATGGCTAATAACTCATTTTCAATTGTGCTGTAATTTTTTTCGAGACCGTTTAAAGTACGGCTGGCAAAAGAACAGCTTTATTACCTTGCATAAGAGCGGCTTCTAATGCGAAATTACTCGCATCAGTAACAAGCGTAAAAGTTTTATTAAAATCAGGATGAATAAGAATAGCATCATTTTTAAGCAACATTTTTAATTTTTCAAAAGCCGCTATATATTCTTTATCACAAGTATTAACTTTTATACCTTGTTTGAGGTATTTAATGAAATGGTGAGCTATTTTGGATTAATCCATAATAAAACGTTTGTAAAACCCAGTTATACCCAAAACCCAAAAATGTTTTTATTTCTTTTTGTGTTTTAGGTAATTATATTTTTCCTATGGTTTCAAGTTTCTTAGGGTGTGGTTTAATGCCTTCAGTAGTTACTAAATGGCCCACAAAACTTAGTTTCTTTTGAGAGGAATTTGCATTTGTCAACTTGAAATTTCAAATTGGCTTGACCTAAACGTTTCAAAATTTTGTCTATTACTTCTAAATGTTCTTCTACACTAGTTGAACAAATCAGAACGTCATCTAAATAAACTAAGCAGATTGAACCAATGTATTCTTTCAATACATGGTTAATCAGACGTTGGAAAGTAGCCGGCGTATTACGAAGGCCAACTGGCATACGCACAAGCTCATAATCCCCAGTGGCTGTAGAAATAGCTGCTTTTGAAATGTCATCGGGATCTACTTCTATCTGGTGAAATCCCTTGGCTAAATCAAGAGTAGAGAAATATAAACACTTTCCTAGTTTGTCGAATATATCGTCAATATTTGGCATAAGAAATCTGTTGTCAACAGTAATATCCGTTTAACTCTCGATAGTCAATTACTATACGCCATTTTTGTTCATTGAAAAATTTAATTTTTTTGGAACGATCCATAGTGGGCTATATATGGACTATTTGAATGCCTAATTATGTTTTGTTTTAACATATTTTCGATCTGGTCATTAACTTCTGCTTTATGTACCTAGGGTACCTACCAATTTGGAATACACTGGCATATCATGCTTCGTTGGAATTCTATGCTTTATTTCATTGGTAAAAGTTAAATTATCGTTCTTGTTRTAAAATACATGTTTATACTTTTTAATTATATTAGTTAATTTATCCTTTTCTTATTTTACAAGATGATCTGTTTGGATTTGAGATAATCAGGGGTGTTGTGGAATCCAAGAAAGAATTGCTTAGCTGTCAGAATTGCAAACAAATTCTGATTTTCAGTGGAGTCACAGAATCTGATTGAATTTTTGTCTTTTCGAACATATGCAAAACCAATATTCGAATCAGCTCTTTACTAATGTGACAAAATTTGCAAATGAATACATTTGGAAGCAATCCTATTAAAATTTTTAATAAGTTCCGAATTAAATAAAGATTTTAAGAGAAAACATTTATTGAATGAATAAAGACGCATTTGGGTGTTAAATTTCGTTTTTCATTTTTAAGACTTTTCTTAATTGGCGGGCAGGATACAAAAAAAATTGAACGTCATATGGAATTGGGGCAAAGTTTATTATCTTTGACATTAAATTATCTTCTAATGAAACTAGAAAGACTAAGAAAGGTTAAGTTTGAACATATATTTCAAGTAAAATTTTTGTAGACCAAAATCAGTTTTTTTTTTAATTTTAAAAAATTTTATAATTTTACTTTTTTTTGTAATTTTCAGTTTAATTTGACCATAAGTTATTAAATAATATTAATCTCTTTGAATTTTTTGTTTCGGGTAGAAATCTCGACCGGCATCTTGCCCGCCATCTGGCACATAGATATGGACATGCGAGAAGCATGTGACAGTTGCTTCCCAAAGGCAAAATGTAAAAAATTTCAAAGAAATTTGCTGATCATGTTTAAATATATTACTATTAACCCTAGAAATTTCGATTTAATCAATTACTTATTTCCCTCCCAAAAAACCTTCAAAAAAATCGATTTTTTAAGCCTCTAAAGCAGGCTCCTCCCCTTAAACATCCGCATTTTTTTCCAAAACTCAATAATTAAGACATTTCTTGTTTTACTCTTATGTTTTCTCCTATAGAAAATTAATTGGTAACAATAAAATAATTTGATTTCTTAACTTACATTTTAAATCTGTGTGTGACTATCTTCTTGATTTGTTTCTGACAGCAAAATTGGTTTCTGTGACACGCAAAACCGATAAAAATTCTGTTTCGAATATCAAACCAATAACATCTGAATTCATGACACCTACTGCTTTTTTTTTGATCGGTTTCGATTCTGATTCCAACAACTATCAGATTCAGGTTTTCCAATTCCGCATTTATAAAAGTTTCATTCTTCTTCCTTTTTAGATAAACACATTGTTATTACGGCATTACTTGTAATTAATTATCTACAAGGTATATATATTTATTATGCAGTTTAAATTTTGTAAGATGTTATTACCTATAAGTCCTTCAAAGTTTTCATTGAACGCGTATTCTAAAAATTCGCAATTATAACCTTTTATGAATTCAGCACCAGTATCAATTATAAATTTTATTTTTTTTTAGACGATTATTAATTATTATATAGAGAAGTTTTGATTGAGTGCTATTGGATAATTTCCGTTCGAATTTCCTATTTCCATTGGTTCATCTTGTTGACTATTGTTTCTCATATTAGGTGCATTTTGACTAATCGGTTGTCTAAATTGGTAAACATAATTATTATTATTGGAATTCGGTTTATTTATACTTGTGTTTTGTGAGTAATTTTTCCGCTTCGTTTGACTAGTAAAATTTGAATTTCCTAGGTTATTAGAATAATATAGATTTTGATATGGCAAATTTTGTTGGGTCTCAAAATGCTGATTATGTTTATTACTCATATTTGTAAAATTAAACGATTTGCTTTGAAGGAATTGTTTTGGTTGTTAGAATTATTGTTAAACTTAGTTCTTATTTTTGTATTCAAATAGTCTCTTTTTGCAGGTCCAAACTGTGTATAATTTAGATGCTTTGCATCTAATATGATTTTAAATGCGTCTTCTAATGTTTCAGGATCTCTGGCGAATATCATAGTACGTGTTGGTTCAGGAAGATGGTACCTGAAAGTTTTTAGTGACATTCTGTTTACTTCAGTCGTATAAGTAGTGTCGCCATGAGATAAATTTCTATTATGTATTCTGTTTGCCAGTTTCCTTATTTTAAAATAATAATTTTCAATTGTTCCATGTAATCGGCAAGTTTTTAATTCGTCCATTAAGTCTTTACTACTGTATTTTTCGTCAAAATTTTTTGTTAAAATTTCTTTCAAAATATGCCACGAATTTACGTCAGATTGCCCTGGCTTTCCTAGGTTTGCCAACACGATTTGTTTTTAATATACCCAAAAAGTATACTCGTATTTTGATTAGCATTATCCAATTCTAAAATAGATGGAAGAATATTTTCAACCTGATCTATATAATCTGGTAACTGATTAGTATCATTGCCGTCAAAACTTTCAATATTTTTTATGCAAGTTAAAACTAGGTTAAATCTTCTTATTAGTAACGCTTCCATAGTTAAATGTTTAATTCAACTTAAGTGTGTGTAAAAGGGAAACTAATATATTGTTGAAAGAAGAAAAGAGAGAAGGTACTAATAAATAAAATAAAATATATAATATTTACATATATACCGTTTCAAAGAGATTTAAAGTTCCTTTCACCTTCACAGAGGTCGCAAATTCATAGTCATCCGCTTTTAACCGCGACTATTTCACCTTCATAGAGGGCACAATGACCGTTGCAGCCAGCTAGTTGTTTGTGGTTTTCGATGAGTTCTTCTAATCCTCTTATTTTCGAATGTGAGCGTTTTATACTTTTCTTTATTTAGTTCGCCTTTTTGTTTATATTTATATACTACTCATTTGCTTATTTAGTGCTTTAATTGTTTTGTTCAGTACGATTTACGAAAAGATTGAAAGATTGTTTGATTTTAAGAACTACATTTTTGCTCAGCGGCTAATTAGAAATGTTTCTCACATATATTGTTATTATTTTTATTTTAGGGTGTTGCGTTTCCCGTTGTTTTTTTTTTCCAAAACAAATTTTTTTTATTTAAAGGTGCAAAAAAAAAAAATTCGACGACGTGGTACGTACTAATATCTTCTTGTTTCCTTACTCTAATTTCTCTTAAAACTAAGGTAGTATTAGCTATAATAGGGTAAAGAAAATATGTAAATGGGTTCTTACATTACTATATATTATATAGGCGATATGGAGGCTGACATTACTGTATACGTGTAGGTACGAGTGGGTACCAAAACAACGCTACTTGGCTCCAAAGAGATATGTAAGAATGTATATAAATGAAAGGTAAAGCGCAAAGCGGAATATAGCAATAACAAATTTTGCGAATACTTTCTGCTTAATACCGGTTAAGCAAAAGATTTACTTTGAATATAATGTAATTTTTTTGTTTCACTATGCCGTTTTTTTCCGACTTTCAATAATAAATTTATATTTGTTGGGTTGGATTAGCTGGGTGGTTGAATATCGTAATCCTGATGAACCGAAGAGTGGTTGTTGGGTTGCTTTTATTGCATGAAGCACTCGATCCGACTCAAAGGCCCAATATGTTGGGGTACTTGACGTTGTTTTCGCCGGTGTGCCAAATAAAATAAAATGATTAAACTTCAATAACAATTCCAATTTGTTTATTTGAGCGTGTAATACTAGTATTTGTATACGTATTATGGGTTGGTTAGTATATATAATTATGTGGGTTTATACAAATAAGAGTTATCTGTGAATATACTGTGCCCAAAAAATAAGGTGACATTTGAATTAAAACTGCGCGCGTCGAAGGATTTGGGTGTTACAAACTTCGTGACATAATATACCCTGTTCAGAGTATAAAAATGAATATGAATATAAATATAATTATAGATATGAATATAAAATGATTTGGTTACTGATGCCGGCGTCGATACTTCGTTGGTTCTGCTGCGGTTGTTGTTGCTGCCCGCTCTGGTAATTAATTTTTTTTTATTTTACTGTTTGTTGGGTTCTTCGTCGTTATGTTGGCTCTGTTGAAAGTGTTTTACATTGTCCTCTAATTCATACTAAGATGAGTTAGGAGGACAATGCAGATATGTCTTCATTTGGTATGAACAGCTGGCGTATACCGATGGTATTGATTTCACACCGTCAGTTGAAGTTATTATAAGATTTGTACTCACCAAATTTTGTTGTTGTAGTTTACGGAGTTTTGGAGATCATATACGTTAAACTTGTTAGAGGGCGGGGCCACGCCCACTTTTTAAAAGTTTTTTGTTCACAGGTGCCTCTTGCTATTTATACGGTACCTAGGTGCCTGAACTGTTTTTGGATTTGGGCAAATTTTAGTTATAAGAAGACATACTGTAAAGGAATTATTATTACAAAGTTGTATCCCGTTATATCAATTGCTTTCAGATTTGTGTATGGGAAAGTGAAAAAATCAAATGGAATTTAAAATTGTGTTATATTGGAAGAACGCCACGCCTGTAGTCCGATTTAGTCCATTTTCGCACTGTGACATAGGAATATGAGAAGAGTACCACGTACTAAATTTTGTCGAAATTGGTCTGTCGGGTCCCGAGATGGGATTTCACCAAAACGTGGGCAGTGCCAGGCCCAACGTCCTATTTTCACCCCGACTCCCATAAAGCCTTATCATACCATCTAGAAGGTGAAATTTAATGTCTTTGTCGTAATTAGTTATTGATTTATATTGCTTTTAGTAGTTTTGATCATTACCGTTATATGGGGAGTGAACGGGGTTTACATCCGATTGGACCCATTTTCACACTATTTATAGGAGGTCCTGCAATTTCCTGCTTTGGGATTTTTGTTTTTGCAGCTATAGAGGTTTAGTAGATATAGTATTCATTAAACTTATTAGAGGGCGGGACCACGCACACTTTCTCAAAATTGTTTGTCTATAGGTGCCCCTTGCCACTGCTATCGTCTGTACCATATTACAGCTTTATACTTATCTCAATTCAGTACTTAGTTATGGCACTTTATATGTTTTCGGTTAATGGCGATTTTTCGGCGTGGCAGTGATTCAATTACGTTCATCTACGAACTCGAAATGTTTATACTAAGGAACCCACATACCAAGTTTTATCGAGATATCTCAATGTTTACTCAATTTACAGCTTGCACTGACGGACGGACGGTGGGACAGACAGGCAGTCAACCGGATTCTAACCTTTCTCGTCCCCCTGATTATTTTTGTAGGTATATAACCGTATGTCTATCTCCATTAGTTTTGAGTGATACCAAAAACCGTTGGGTGAAAAACTCTAATACTCTGTAGCAACTAACTGGTTGCAAGAGTATAAAAATTAAGAATAATCTATCCTCTTTAATTATCACCCGTATTATCAACTAACATCTGTGAAAATTAATAATTTCTTTCAAGTATATAAATATATAATTATATAAATATATAATTAGTAAAGTGAATAAATCAATATGTGGTAATATATTAGGTTATCGAATTTCTCCCTTCCGCTTTTTTGCTCTTTATTCAATGCTTTATAAAAAGTGTTACTGTGATCGGATTTAGTTCAAATATGCGCCGTTTCGTTTGATAATCTATTTCCATCTTGACGGCAACTTCATTATACCCACCTCGCAGAAACCCCCTCCTTATCTGCGAAGAACTCGGACAGCCATTACTCAGAAGCCTCTTTGAGTTCAACTTTACAACAACAAATGCGTTAGCCATGAACAGGAACAGAAGGATGCGATAAAACCTCTCATCCGAGTTTCCGTAGCTTCTGACGAGTCATCAACGAAGTATGTAGTCTGGCGTTTTCTTGGTGGAACAGTACACCCTTCCTGTGTCCAATTGTGGACGTTTCTGACGTTTCTGGTCTATCGCCAGCTTCAAGCGGTCCAGTTATTCGCAGTAAATGGTAGAATTAAGCTTCTGTCCATATGGGAGTAGCTCATAGTGGATGATTCCCTTCCAATCCCACCAAACACACAACAATACCTTCCTGGCCGTCAATCCCTGCTTGGACAATGTTTGGTACGATTCACCGGCCTTCGACCACGACCGTTTTCGCTTGATATTGTCTTATGTGATCCATTTTTCGTCGCCAGTCATCATCCGTTTCAAAATTGGATCGAGCTCTTTTCGTTTCAGCAATATATCACAAATGATGATTTGGTCCAGAAGTTTCATGCGGCACCCAAACATGAAGCTTTTTGTGTATCCAGTCTTCTGCTGATGGTTTAAAATGGTTTGGTAACTAACTTCCATCTTCTGCGCGATGTCAGGAGATGCCACATGCCGGCTAACACGATGTTTTAAAGTGATTTTATCGGTCGGATATTTCGTCGTCACAGGTCTTCCGCCGGGTGGCTTAGCATGGTGTCGTTTTCACTCATTCTGAATCGTCGAAACCATTCGTCCGCAATTCGATGTGATGGAGTACCATCCCCCAAAACAACATTAATCTCATGGGACATTTCTCTAGCGGGTTGGCCTTTAACAAAGGAAAATTTAAAAATACTGTCCGCGATGGACTCCTACTGAACAGATTTTAGCAAAAATTAGTACCCTGTGTCCAGTTTGAGGCCACTTGGAAGATATGATAGTCAAAATAGTTTATAACTGAAAAATACGTTGAAATCTCTATTAAATGGACGCTCTATTTAGCGAACCACTCTAAAAACTGAACATAAAGGCTGGTTCGGCAGAGTCTGTTAATAGGAAATTTAACTGTATATATTTACATTTAACATATGCATGTATTCTTCTTCTTATTTATTATTCGCGATTATAGCGGAGTTAACAGCAGGGTGCCAGTCGTTTCTTCTTTTTCGATTATTCCAAGCGTAGCCAGGTCCTTCTCCACCTGGTCCTTCTAACGGAGTGGAGGTCTTCCCCTTCCTGTGCTTTCTCCGGCGGGTACAGCGTCGAATACTTTCAGAGCTAGAGTGTTTTCGTCCATTCGGCTGTCTTTTAATTCGCTGAACTATGTCAATGTCGTCGTATATCTCATACAGCTCATCGTTTCATCGAATGTGATACTCGCCGCGCAAAGAACCACAAATCTTGTGCAGAACTTTTCTCTCGAAAACTCGCAACGTCGACTCATCAGATGTTGCCATCGTCCAAGCCCCTGCACCATATTGCAAGACGGGAATTATGAGTGACTTATAGATTTTGGTTTTTGTTCGTCGAGAGAGGACTTTGCTTCTCAATTGCCTACTCAGTCCGAAGTAGCACCTGTTTTCAAGAATTATCCTGCGTTAGATTTCCAGGCTGACATTATGAGTCAAGTCGCGAGTGCGACGACTGTTTGTTTGATGGCAGGAGATATTTCGTCTTACCCTCGTTCATTGCCAGACCCATTTGTGTTGCTTCCTTGCCCAGTCTGAAGAAAGCAGAACTAACGGCGCGGGTGTTGAGGCCGATGATGTCAGTATCATCGGCATACGCCAGCAGCTGTACACTCTTATAGAAGATGGTACCTTCTCTATTTAGTTCTGCAGCTCGAACTCGTCTGAAACCTCGTTTGGTATCGAACGGCTCGGAGAGGTACTTCCCGATTCTGACGAAGCTTTTGTTGCTTCTCAACGTCAGCTTACGCAGCCGTATCTGTTTTGCAGGGATACCAAATTCAGACATCGCGGAAAAAGGCAGCTCCTTTTCGTGCTGTCGAAAGCAGCTTTGAAATAGACGAAGAGGTGGTGTGTGTCGATTCTCCGTTCACGGGTCTTTTCCAAGATATGGCGCATGGTGAATATCTGGTCGGTTGTCGATTTGCCAGGTCTAAAGCCACACTGATAAGGTCGAATCAGTTTGTTGACGGTGGGCTTTAATCTTTCACACAATACGCTCGATAGAGTCTTATTTGCGATGTTGAGGATGCTAATATCACGGTAGTTGCCGCAGATTGTGGGGTCTCCCATAAGAATGGGCATACCATATTTAAGTTCCAATCGTAGGTCCTGCTTTCGTCCGACCATATTTTACAAAGAAGTTGATGCATGTTCCTTGTCAGTTCTTCGCCGCCGTGCTTGAATAGCTCGCCCGGCAATTCCGCACGTATTGTGGTCGATCGTAACGTTGCGAGGTAGGCAGCCTATTTTCTCTCCGCTGCGACATGGCACTCCTCGTCGTACCAGCTGTTCTTTTGCACTTTCCGGAAACCAATGGTTTCGGTTGCAGCTGTATGTAAGGAATTTGAAATGCCGTCTCACAGTTCCCTTATACCAAGTTGTTGACGAGTGCTCTCAGAGAGCAGGAGTGCAAGCCGAGTAGAAAATCGTTTGGCTGTCTGTTGTGATTGCGGCTTCTCGACGTCGAACCCTCTTTGTGTTTGTTGGCGTGCGTTTTTTGCTGCACAGAGGCGGGTGCGAATCTTGCCTGCAACAAGATAGTGGTCCGAGTCGATGTTAGGACCCCGGAGCGCACGCACATCTAAAACACTGGAGACGTATCTTCCATATATCATAACATGATCGATCTGGTTGGTGGTTTTTCGATCCGGAGACAGCTTAATGAATCTTTTTATGCTGGAATCTGGTACTACAGATAACCATATTTCGGGCCCCGGCGAAGTCGATCAGCCTCAACCCATTTAAGGATGTTTCGACGCGGAGGCTGAATCTACCGACCGTAGTGCTAAAGATACCTTTTTTGCTCACCCTGGCGTTAAAGCTTTCATAAGTGCGCTCCAAGCACTCATAAAAGGCATCTTTGGTCACATTGTCCTTCTCATCCGTCGGGGCGTGGGCGCAAATCAGCGATATGTTGAAGAGCCTCGCTTTGATGCGGATTGTGGCTAGACTTTCATTCACCGGAGTGAATGATAGTACTCGACGACGGAGTGTCTCTCCCACCACGAATCCCACACCAAACTTGCGCTCCTTTATATGGCCACTGTAGTAAATGCTACAAGGATCTTCTCGTCTCTGTCCCGTCCATCGCATTTCTTGGACGGCGGTTATGTCAGCCTTTATTTTCCCGAAGACATCAACCCGGTGGGCAGCGGCACCTTCCCAATTAAGGGACCGGACATTCCATGTGCATGCCCTCAATTCGTTTGCCGTGGTCGTTACCAAAAGAGGGGTGTCTCATCCGAGGCTGGTTGTTCCTTTTCATTGGGGGTGTTTTTTTACGTGGAGGGTCCCCAACCCAGCACACAGCCCTATGCAGGGGATATTTCGCCTTCTCACTTTAGCTCGCCTTCAAACGGTTGTTCTTAGGTTACCCAGAGGATACTTGGTCAAAGACCGGAAGTCGTGAGCTGCTTGAGCCATATGTAAAAGAATCGTTTCTGGCCACTCCCAAGTGAATGGAGATCAGAGAACTTTCCTCACTTGCGTGAACTTCTACACATGACTCCATCCTCCATATTTCACTTAGTATTGAACATTTTGCTCGAATCTTTCAGAATTTACTCTTCCTTTTCAGTATGTTGCAACTTAGCTAAATGTTAAATAATATAACATTCTCTGTAATAAGTAAATAATGATTTTTTTTTTTTTTGAGTTTACGTTTTTTTTTTTTTGTACAAACCATCCTCATTGGATTCCCTTCAAAGAGGTTCAGGTCATTTTTCATTTCATGCGGTTGGAGCTATAGCGAACATACTTATTTTTATATATGTCTCTGTAAGATTAGCTGAACCCGCAGGCGTTGTCCTGCGTGAAATTATGTGTTTTGAAATTAAAAGAAAGTTAAATTTATATTGTGTTGACAATTATTTGTTTGCGATTTGTCTACATTTTCTGAATGTAACGCAACTTCCGGTGCGTAAATATACAGAGGAGGTGGTTTTACAACTTATGAACACGTCACGTATAGCTGGCCGTGTGAAAAACAATCATTTCCAAATTTATGCCACATTTCTAGTAATTATCCTTGTGCCCTGTTAATTGTCATCGCAAATGCAATTTTCACTAGAAACTGAAGTTACGATAATTTGGCCAATGTCCGAACATTCGTGATGAATTTATCATTCGTGAAGTGTTAAACGGCAGATGGAATTGATATCAAACTAACGGAAGTATCAACTGGAATTGACCCATTTCCAAAGCTTAGCGAATACGATGTAAAATGTCTTCGGCAATATCAATGTGTTCTTATCCCATAATTGACGCGGATTTGGAGGCTGATATGTTCAAATGATCATCGCGGAAAGTGTGCGAACTTCTCTGGCATGCGAAGTAGTTATTGCATTGTCCATCGTTTGATTCCAGTGATTATCGTGTTCCAACAATTGTAATTGCTGGCATGGTTCTTAGAAAGTTGCACACACCGTACCATTCACAGCACCCAATGTCCCAAATGAAGTTAAACCACGTACATTAATCAATGGCAACCGAAGGTAGAAGCAATCGTCGTTTTTCAGGTGGATTGTCTAAATTCGTCCTAATGCATTAGCTGAGAACACATCTGGATGTCCATCTACTGGTTGACCTTGCTTTCTGCATAACCATTTTTTCGACGATACATTCCATGTATAAAATCAATGAATCTCCGATAGAGCAATGTTCCGCAAACGGATCACTAACGCAAGTTGAGAAAAAGTTTGTCAATGTATATTTTGTTGTCGGAAAACGTTCATGAATTGGGGAAGTAAATTTATTACAAAACGCTTCATTGCAGTTCACATATCGACCTATTTCATACTTGCTGATCTCATTCAAAACCAATAACCGCCTTTCTTTGGTGACGTACTTGTAAACGTATTTCATCGATTTCACCAAACTGCAATATTCAACATTGATATGAGTTTTGAATGTGAATTAGACAATAGTGGGTAATATGGAACCCCGACCGATATTAGCGCACCCTCTTCGTGGCATCGTAAAAAATTTCAATTTGTAATTGATCACTTTGTATGAAACACACATAAAGCTTGCAACTTAAATAATTTTTGTTTTGAATAGCCGGAATAAAAAAGCAAGCGATCGAAATGGCACGATTCAAATAATCTACAAATAAATCAATTGGAAAACAAGACAAAAAACTTTAAAAACAAGATTTTGTATGGAAAAGTAACTTTGTGGAAATTTACGCTCGCCATTTTCTGATTTCTTTTTTTTTGCAAACACTCCTCATTGGATTCCCTTCAAAGTGATTCACACCATTTTTCGTTTCATTCTATAAATATTATATATAAGATATATATAAGATTTCTCCCGTTTCATCGTAAATAGATGCACAAACATGATTCTAATATATTGAAAAATATATTATAACCAGCCATCATAAGTATAGTGCAAATTGATGCAAATTTAATGTAAAATAATAAAACATTTAATAAGATGTTTGTCAATCTGACTCCGGCATCATTGTATCTGAAAATGTGAAAAGCTTTGACTTTATTAGTGATGCGTTTCAAATCATGATGCAATGTCAGAAATATTTCAAATGCCTTAAAGAACTTTATCTATACATTGTAATTGAAGTATTCGAAGTTAGGCATAGTCTTAACCACCACACGAAAAAGACGAAAGAGAGCAATGCCTCTTAAAAAATCCGGCCATGAAAGCACTCTGGGGGAATTTAGCTATTCATGGTCTCTGTTCAAATATCATTGAACATGCTTACTTACCAGCAAAGCCGAAATCCTATTGAAAATAAATATCTATTTACAAACATACATACATATTTACAAAAACATACTCCTGCATTTACTTGCAATGCTCATCAAATAATCAGATAACATTAAAGACACACACACTCACAAGTATTAAAATGTATAATTAATAAATATAGTTTAAAAAAACTAAAAAACACGCTTTTAAAGCATATCAAACTAAAAAGTGAAAAATAATTCTTTGTATAAACTAACAATAATAATGAAGGAAAAATTCTTGGATTATTGTCAAAATAGCGTGGAATGCTCGATGTATGAAAAATATGTCACAAAGCACTCCACGCTTTTCTCACAAT
>NW_017535208.1:0-35358 GCF_001853355.1 Bactrocera latifrons
AAAAACAAAAAAAAAAAAAAAAAAAATACGAAAATTTCATTAAACATTCAAATCCTCCTCTCGAAGGCAAACCACTAAGTAAGAAATAAAAAAAAGAAACAGAACAAACAGTCATCAACTGCCACATAATCCGACAAGTCAATATTAGTACGAGCTCATGGCAGTTATTCAACAGCAGCGACTGTGGCGTGGAAAAAAATCGCTTTCGGTTATGTGTATTTGCATCGCTCACTTTCGAGAGCTATCAATCATTTGCCAATGCCAATGGCGACCCGGAAAAGCACATAGTCTCGCACTATGAGCAATGATAAGCGAAAAAGCTAAGTGTTGCCTTCATTAAATATTGGTGTTCTGGTGTTGTTGTTGTTGCCGTTGCTGGTGTTACAGTTATTTTACGGACCTTATTACTACTACTATGTGTTTTATTAGTTGTTTTGGTTGAGTAATGTATTTTTGGCTCTTAACTAACTGGTTACTGTAGTTTACTAATGCTAGGCGATGTTCAAATATTTATAGTTATTGCTGGAAATATGCCTACCGAATAGCTAGGCGGCATTGTCAGCCTTGTCGATGCCAAACATCAATTCTAGCGTAGTCAATAGGTACAGGAAGGCTTTAAGGAACCTTCTTTTTATTCCCAGTGAGATGAACATTTTAGGCAATAAAAAAGGAGGAAAGGAGTTGATCAAGCTCGGAGCATCTCCGGACGAATCTAAGCAGATTATTACCATGACTGCTTGGGATGATCAAGAAAGTTGAGATAGATGGCAATCCATAAAAAACTGCAAGTTGATGAAGCAGTTTTTGTAGAATATGCGCTAAAAATAGGTCTGCCCTATAACAATATTTGCCGCATCTACAACCTAAACGGGAATAAGGAAACAGTTTTCCACTTTCTTTGTAAATATCCATGTCTATCACAAATCCGATCTAGGTGACTTGGATCGCATCAGGTACTTGAAGGGTACCAATGAAGACACGAGATAGTATTATCATAGAGGGGGCTGCACTCCAACCATCCCACCTATTCTGTGGCACTTAAGAAATAGCACTTTAGCTACCTTCGTATAACGGCACAGGAGCTATTAGCTTATGTGCTCAGCGATTGGATTTTTAGAAACACAATATTCTCAGAAATTTTTACCGTAAGCTACTTCATCTTTACATGATGCGAACGATCCCTACTGAGTCAATTTAGCCAGCTCCATTTGTCTGTACAACGAAAAATAGTCCTCCAGTTTTGAAGACATCGTTTTGAAAATTCCTTGTTTGGTTCTTCGTCAGACATCTCAGCCTCTACGATAAATTGTTTCTAAGAAGTGCATTTTTTTGTTCTTCAACTGGTTAGGTTAGATAGCTAAACAAAGATCGCACATGGGCATTCAAGAAGGAAGTGTAGAGATGTTCTCACATCACCTTCCTGAATGCAGCTTCTGCAGATGGCACCTCAAATTCGCAGCCTTACTGCGTTGGCGCCAATAGGGCAATGACCTGTTAAAAGTTCCCCTATCGGTAAAATGGGAGCGGGCCAGGGCTTTCTTTTCTTGCCAGCTCATCAGCTTACAAATTCTGTTGTGGCACCCATACCAATCTTATCATAAAGTCACTCGAGGCACTCCTTGACTAGCTCTGAGTGCGCTGTTAATGAGTTCAAGGCGAGTATCGCCGCTGTGCTTTCTGAGTAGATGATCACTTTTCAAAAGGTACCTGCATTGCGCAGCAGTAAATGCTGCCTTAATGTACGAGGTTGCAGCCAGTAAAACACTACAATAATCAAGAAGTCTGAAACTGGAGTTAAAACTGAAAATTGAAGGGGTATTGCGAAGGAATATTTACGATTGAACATGCGAAGTTGCTAAGATATTAATTTAAAAGTTTTATTTTTCATATTTTCAATTTCAGACTAAATATCATCAATGCATATGGATTATAATTATCTCAAATTTCGTTAGGAATGTATTTCACTAGATGCATTTTAGAAGCCAGCTTGCACCAGGAGTACTCAGACAATGTTGGCCTCATCGATTTATTACAAAAGGAAAGTAGAAACTAAAAACAAAATTGGAAAATAAATTCCATTCACTCTATGTATTTTAACAATCATAATCTCTCTGCCAGCACACACCAAAAAATTTCCTTGCAATGTTGCAACAAATTTTCTATATAATATTCTTCTTGGAAATGTAATCCCGCCGCTGTCATTGTCTGAAGCCAACACACATTTTACTAACCATTGAAATTAAATCAAAATTCATTTCCTCGCAATGCTGCGAGTTATCTAAACAATCGCCTGGTCACTGTAAAAATCATCATTCACTTGCTCGCCATTCATTTGACAATTTAATTCAATTTATAAACCGTCAATGCATAATTTGCTGCCGCCTTATCCGCTATCTGCTCCCATAAAAATACTGAACGCTTTCCCATAAACCAAGCGTTTTCGTTTCTGTTGCGCATAACAAAAGCAATCGTGTGAAATTATCCTCTTATCCGTTTTGCACCCCTCTGTTGTGCTGGCCGCTGTGAGGGTCCTTTGCGGTCTGCTCGCTGACTTAGTGGCTGGCTGGTTTTCTGACTGGTGCCACCCCGGAGCGATGGCGTTTGTTTGATTGCTCGCAAATTTCGTCTACTTCACAAATGCTATGCATTAGCAATTCAAAATGCAATGAGCGGTATTATTTTTACAGTTATTTAATATGTAATGCTATTGTGCTCAGATTCGAGAGATTATGTATTACGATTTGTGAGTGAACTACTTCTGTCTGCAGAGAGTAAGGGATGATAAATGAAAATCATTGTGTAAATAGCTCAATGTTAAATGAAGCTGAAGGAGTTCTGGAGGAAGTCAAGTTTTGGAAATGGGTAGCTTATGTTGGGAATATTGAAAATATATTTTATAATTGCCAAAACCGAAAATTTTTTTTAATGAGTACTTGTATCCGCTATTTAAATGAAATAATATCCCATATTGATTGAGTTTTGTTTAATTGTTGGCTTCTCTTATTTGATAGATTATATTGATAAAATTATGGAAATCGTCGAGACCGTTCATCTTGTTAGCACTGTTCCGAATACCCAGGAGCTAGATAATACTCAAAATTCCAAAACCATTTAAGTTGTAATTCAAAAGAAAGCACATGCCACAAGATTTAAGATAAAAAAGCAGTAAGGTCCGAATTTCCATCTGTAAACCGCTGCTAAATCGCATCAAAATCGATTTATTTCACAGGCGGATGATTATTGTCGATGAAAAGTGGACCACTTATGACAATCTCAAGTAAAACAGTCGAGGACGAATAGCATTGAAAAGTCGAGGACGGTGGTCAAGCCAGGATTGTCGGTCAAGAAGGTTTAGTTTTGCCTTTCATGGGGTTGGCAGGAAATCGTATACTATAAGCTGCTCCCCTACGGACGAACTCTTAATTCGGATCTTTACTGTCACATAATGGACCGTCTGTAGGAAATAATCGCCTAGAAGCGGCCAGTTTTGGACAATAGAAAAGGAAATGTATTTCATCAGGTCAACGCCAGGTTGCGCACATCGATAATAATCCACCAGAAGCTTCCATAGTTTAGTTATGAGGTGCCTACGCATCAACATTGTAGTCCAGACCTGGTGCCAAGTCATTATTCACGAGAACTTTGTGGAAATCGTCTACTCCAGTTGTTTGCCAATAGAGGCGAAGGTCTCTACGAGTGTAATACTATGAAATTACGCAAATTGTACAAAAAGTATGGCAAATTTTGAATTTTCGCGGGCTACAAGAACGCCCGAGCGCATCAGAAAGAAATGAAAACATTAATAAAATGAAGAAAATAACATTGAACGATATAAAACAAACATTTTGTTTGGCTAGTACCATACAATTTTAACCAAAGATTTGAGTATGAGTAGGTTTGTGCCAGATTTGCTCACTTTCGACCAAAACAGCGACACGCAGAGGGTCATAATTTGTGACGACAATTACGACGTGGAAAGCAAAGCTCAATCATGCCAATGGAAGCTGTCGATCAAAGCAATCATGTTGTGATAAACTAAGGAAAAATTGCTAGTGTTTTCGACGTTCTAACATTGACTCGAACCAATATCTTGTTACAGCCAAGATACGTACCCGCCTCTGTACAGCAAAAAACACATGTCAACCATCACAAATAAGGTTCGATGTCGAGAAGCTGCAATCATAACAGATAACCAAACGATTTTCTGCTCGACTTGCACTTCTGATTTCTGTATAAGGGAACTGTGGAGAGAAAACAGACTGTCTACCTCACGACGTTACAATCGACCACAACACATGTGGGGTGGGTCAGATACCGACAGTTGAAGAGGGAAGCGAGACGCATTTGCTGGCAAAAAACGCTGCTGCGTATAAGGTGATCTAGTGACTGAAGCCCAGAGCATACTGAAGTTATGGAGGTACTGCTTCTCCAGCCTGCTGTGCTGAATGTGAACACTATAGCTTTGAATGTATTCGATTCAGTACCCGCCGGTAGAAGCAGAGGAAGAGGAAGACATCCACTCTGTTAGAAAGACCAGGTAGAGAAGGATCTGGTTGCACTTGGAGTCTCAAATTGGCGCCAAACGTAGAAAAATTCATTACTAACAAACAGTAAAATATATATTTTATTCTCTCAGCCCCTAAACACATGCTTCAGAAGCGCTGCAGAATTGGCAAATGGCATGATTTGAATTTAACTCGTTCAAAAAGCTTGCTGCCACACTGCAACACGGCTAATTTCAACATCCTATTGTTCGAAGGTGTACAAGTGTAGGCCTAGTAATGTGGTTGTGGTTGCTTTTGCCTCTATATTATAACGGTTTTTGCTTACCACGCTTGTTGTTGTTTACTCTATGCAACAGCCCTTTTTGCTCGCCAGTGCGGCACTCGCAAATTTCATGCTTCTATGCAGCTTATGCACCTGAGGCCAATAATTACCCACGTTTTGATTATTTTGTTTTTCATTTTTTATTTTTTATGTTGCAAACATTTGTTTATGTGCATTTTTTGCAGCAGTATTTTTTGCGCTTTTCACAAGCTATTGTTGTGGCGTTCTCCAGCGTGTGTACATATATATTTTCTAGATAAAATATATATATATATATATTTGCATATATATTTTGCGAGTGCATTGTGTCGCTTTGAGTGAGACAGTGTTTTAATTTTCCTGTTGTTGCCACACTTTTTTTATTTTTTGTATTTGTTTTTCAATTCTAGCTAATTTTTCACAGCGTTGAGAGCTCTTGTTTATGTTATATAAGTATATATAAATATTTACGGTACACATATTTTAATTTAGTGGATGCGCAAATTCATGCACTAATACACACACACACACATACACAATTTTACATTTTCAGTCTTTAATTTGGTATTTTGCCATCTTTGGCTTTGATAAAAAAAATATAAAAAATACACATTCATATATAAATTCTCATATTATATACCATTTCATTTTGAAACCACAGTTACATGGCTTAATAGACTCATTTGCTCAACAACCACCGCATAATTATTACTGGAGAACACCTGTCGAGAATTTTTTACCAGCAAACAATAGGAACAGTGTCCTCTTGTTGTTGTTATTAAAGTGCGGTGGATAAATATTTTGTGGTTATTTTCTTTTAATCTTTAAAGTAGCGGTCCTATGTATGTGCAGTTGAATGGATTTTGTGGAGAAGGTTATTAATATGGCAATTGCAATTATACTGACGGTAAGTGAATGAAGGTAATTTTTAGATATTTTGACAAAATATTCTATATTTTTGAAATTTAATCCTTACACTAAAATTATATTTTCTCTGTTATAACCGGGCATAATGTGGTGTTATCAGATATATTCTCGAAGTCGGCTGAATATCTTAAAATAAAGCTTGCTTGTCAGCTTTATCACTTCACAATAAAGTTCTAGCTTTAATACGTTGAGTTTCAGTATATTCGCATATGGTACATCATATTGCAAAATTTAAATTATTTTACAATAAAAGTGATATTTTTTAATATTTCAGCCATAGGTCCATACCCATGTCCCTACAGGAAAAAGTCTAACGTTGTGATAATACACGACCTTGGGGGCCAATCGATCGCCATTCGGCCGTTTTGTTGAAACCGAGATCAGAGTTTCAATTTTAGACATCTAATTTGATTTCTCCGACCCATAAACACAAAATGTGGCAATTTCGCTTGTTTACATACGCACTGAGCAAGAAATGGGCCTCATTGCTGAACAAAATTTTATTCGAAAACGTCGGTTGTTCTTGGAGCTTTTCAGCAGCGCATAAAGCGAAGCGATGTCAATTTTGAGGGTCGAATCGACTGTTGTTCACTCATAAGGCCTTCCTTGATGAAATGTCAAATAATATTGAACAAAAGTAACACAAAGACAACTTGACTCGACTCAGGCGTTACCTGTTAAAAAAGGCTATGGAAAAAGGGACCTTTAATTTGATCACCCTTTATTTCATTCAGTACGTGCGTCGAAGGACGAGCTTTGGCCCTAGACCATTCGATAAATTCAAGTCCGTCTTCTGCTCGAGCATTATATTTTTGAAAGAGACAAAAACATTCATTGAAACTCTAAATATTTTGAAAAAAATTCTTCTTTTCTACCGGTATCAGCTGCTCACAGTAATAGATCGTTTTAGACTCTTGGTTCTAGGGAACATTTTCTTATAAAACTCTATTGCTAAAATTGATTAGAAAGTGGGTATTGAAGTCCAAGGATAGAGGTTAAATAACCAAACAATCAATAAACAATAAAAATAATGAGACAGACTTCTATTTGTTGTGACATTAATATCAAATTACACTATCTGTTAAAAATTTGATCCGGACTGGTGCATTTAAACTGCGTGCCCAAGACGAATCGATACCTTTTTTTCTAGATTGGGACAATCTTCTTTCTGTTCACGTGTCCATATCCCAGTTATTGTGTGTATCGAGGCTTTTTTGTATACGGCGCGAAATGTTTTCTGGCGATTTTTACTATTGAAAACAAATTAAACAATAAATTTTTCAAAAATTATTTGGGAAGTTCACTCTCACGAATACAAATATTTGAGTAGCACAAAGCTTTCAGCGAAGATCGTAAAGTCATCGAAAACTTTCGTCATGCTAATTGTCCAACCACCTTTGTTGGTGTTGATAACACCAAGTTAAAGGAATTGTGTCCGTATAAAATTTGATCAGATGGTAACATTAGAACACATTTAGTCAGTCAGATATAAGAATGTGAGATTATTGGTTTGAGTTTTTTCGTACGACAAAGAGAATATGCTTTGCTACAGAATGTTTTACTCTATTGCAATGAAAATTCAATGGCTTCAATCAAAGATCATGATTTCACTAATTCCTCAAAATCCTTAACTGGTAAGATGTAAGTCCATAAGCCAAAATACAAAGATCTTTCCACAACATTCTAATCTCAAGATTATAGATACTTTATGTTCTTTCCTATTCAACATAAACAAACTTAGATTGACTAGAAACAATCTCTGCAGATTTTTAAATCCTTATGGGTACAAAAGAGGCGTTAAAATTTAAAAATATGATTGGCTATGCAACAGTAAGTGAAATACAAATAAATAATAAAGTATTTAAGCTAATAAAATAAACTTTAGCTCATAAAAGGTAACGGCACTTGACGAGGAGCAACTGCATTTATGGGCGCCATCCAATGTACGATATATATATACTCCTGCCCCGCAAGGAGTACAGTGGCACACGGTGTAGCAGACATTACGCAACACGAGCAAAGCCTATAAATTTACAGATTATTTGCATATTTTTATAAACTCTCGCGGCGCCAAGAACGTGAAAAATTGGCGGATGAGGTGCACTTGTGGATTGTACAGTTTTGTAGGTGGCATTTAGCGTTGAATTCAATTTGCGCAACTGAGCTTACACCATTTTTACGCCACGCGGTCGGTCTTACCACACACCAGCGCCCTTCTTTCCGCACCTCCCCGACTGCCGAGAGAGAGTGGAAATTGCCTTGGCGGCTGCAAATGTAAATCATGTGACATTAAGGCCGCATAAGACATGAGTACACGCTTACACCGCGTTCTCGTACATGCAACAACGCTGTACCGCATTACCTCTGTAATGCCAACAAAGTGCCGCTCCCGGTGCGTGGCTTTCAGCTAAGCTGCAATGCAACAAAATGCGACGCCGTGAAGCAGCCGTAGTGGCTTAAGCGGAAGCCAGTTTTCGAAAAAATATAAGAAATAACGGTAATGCTTTTCTATTTGTTATTATTGTTGCGTTTTGCATGTGAACTAAAAATAATAATATATAATTGTGCGGCTGACTAAGTGGTGTGGTGGCGGCCAGCTGCGCCGTTGCCTCTACTAAATTAATATTTTCGAAAAACAGCTGCGCTTCCGCAGAGACAATTTGTAATGCCGTTGCCATCAAAGTGGTTTTCGGTTTTTGTGGAATTTTTTCTTCGCTTGTTGAATTGCACTTACGGTTAGTGGCTCGGCTAATGCTCGGGGTGTTAAACACGGCTTAACTTTATTTTTATTGCGATTTTATTTATGAACTAAAACTTCCATTAAACGCAAATTAACTGTAAATACCAGCGAACAGGGGTGCTTAAGTGGCCGTTGAGTAAAGGCGGTTAATTTAAATATTTTGCGTTATTAGCTACTTAATACAGTTTGGAATGTTTGTTGATGGTTTCATAGATCAGCGAGTTTTTTTTATACAATAAATTATTTTTTGTTTGGAAAAAAAAAGTGTTTATTTTCAAAATATATCTCAGCAGCAACAGGGTTTCCCAACTATGTCTTATTCCCACGTGCTAAGCAACCGTAGCGATTGTAGCAGCCATGGTAAAGACAAAACATGTATATTTCAGGTTATAATTTTAACAAGGTCCTTAAAGTAGTATATAACAGTTTACATGATTGGCGCTGTTCGCAATATCACTTTTTCTCGCCAAATAGAACCTGCAGTTGGATATCAGTTGGCAGCTGTCAAGTAAGCGTCAAATGGTAGCTGTCAAAAAGCATATTACAGCCATGCAATAAATGTTAAATAGCAGTTGTTAAATGAATGTCAGGTGGTAACCCTACTAACAACATCGTAACTCCAAAAAGTGTGGAGTACAATCTCGCATTTGCATAGTTTTAAACAAGCATATGATTTCATTATTTACTTATTGACCTCTATCAAGCAGTTTTAATAAATAAAGAAGTTAGGGAAACAATAAGTAACGCTGTTAATGGATGTTAATTTTGTGTTTATAGATCTGCAAATCTTCACAAAATATGGCTAAAAATCACTAAAAACCACTTTATTAGAGTGTGATAGAAAAAAGCTTACATTAGTGTTGATAACCAGTGGATTCATGTTAACTACTATACTTTTTCCATAAGTAATAATTTGACACACCCACTGAGCTGTGAAGCCTAACGTGAGGAATTTTTATTTTTTTTTATTTTATTTATTTATAACAATTTATACAATAATAAATTACAGCATAAATTAAAAAGCGACACTAGCTACTGGGCTTTCAGTCGTCCTTTTAGTTCTAAAATGTTAATTCTTAGCTCGGTAATATCGGAAAACAAAATTTTAATTACATTATATATATACGTTATGCTATACTGTTCTAAGGAGGATGCCTAAATAAGCTAAATTTGATTAAGAATTTTATTGCGTTTTAAGAAGTTATATACGTGCATAATGTTGTCATGGCTAGGTGTAGATARCGCTCTTGTTAAGTTAATGTTGCCGGTGTGGTCGGACTCCGTGATGTTCGGACATTGGGCAATCATGTGTTGTACTGTGTTGTTCCCACCACACAGAGGGCAGCAGGATGGATTACCTCTAGATAAAAGATGAGAGTGAGTAAATATTGTATGCCCCAGCATGAGACGAATGTATGGCTTCAGAACATTTGCTGGCAGACTTGCTGGATAAGAAGGTGTACCTCTCTTTGGGTTTAGTTTGCAGTAGTGATGACCTTGGATTATCCAATCAGTTAACTCGAGTTTAAGTCTTTCGTTTTTTATTGCGTTGTGCAGGTCGGATTTGGTCAGACAGTTAAGAGTTAGTGCAGGAGACTTTATCACATTTTTGGCAGCGGTGTCAGTTCGTTCATTTCCTAAGATTCCCACATGACGAGGGATCCATGAGGATCGTGAGGAATACCATTGCAACTTCATGTCAATAAGTATGTACTAGCCCAGAATCGTGTTCTTTGGCGGTATTTACTAAAATATCACAATAACTGGCAGCCAATCTGTTTAATATATTTGAAGGTTTTGCTTAAGTTAAATATTTTGAGATAGGACTCAAGGTTTGCGCTGTACCAAATATTCTACTTATGTATATCATTTTAACAGAATATAATTTTAAATAATTTTTGTCGGCATAGACATTAGTCAATGGTATTCCTAGTAAAGCTTTGACAATTTTGAGACTACTAGCTAATCTAACAATATACTACTATGAGCAAAATATAGTAAAGTCTTACCATACTATCTATGTACATACATACATATTTATATAAATAAAAATGAATCGCCAAATGTAACGCTCATAACTTTCATACGGCTGAAGAAAATTTGATAATTCTTTTTTTAATGTGGCCGTTGAGGTTCAAGGATGGTTTTTACGGCAAAAAGAAAGAAAATTTCGAATAATCTCCGGGAAACCCCTAAAAACAGCCCTTTTCTTTTTCCCACACAAACGAATGAATGTTTCTTTGTTAGTAATGCTAAGAGAACGGCTGCACCAATCTTAATGAAATTTTCAGAGGTTATTCGTTGTGGATCGGGGAAGGTTTTAAAGTAAAAATACCTTATACTTTTCATGAGGAAAAGTCGGAAAATTGGATAGTTCCAAAAAAGTAACTCTTTTCCATACACTTTTTTTTTAATTTTTATTTGTTTTGTTTTTCAATATTTTGATTTGTGAATTATTTGAATCGTTCAATTTCGGTCGCTTGCTTTATTATTCCGGCTTTTCAAAAGAAAAATTATTGAAAATTATTCACTGAAAACTTTACATATGTGTGTTTCACGCAAAGTGATCAATTGCGGACTGAAATTTGTTACGAAGCCACGAAGAGGTCGCCCTAATATCGGTCGGCGCTTTTTTCTGCGAGCAACGTATGGCAGCAGGCAAAGCAAGAAGCACTGCCAGGATGCGATGATATATGTACATGCGGAATTATGGATCGCGGTCAATCAACAATCGATTGTCGCGATGTCATTGCACAGCTTTTCAAACAACAGTTACGATGTTTGATGGCGCTGTTGGATGCTAGATGTACTATGTTGAATAGCAAAAACGAGATTTGCACGTACACATTCCTCTTTGGATGGTGGTTGCACCAGATCAAATTGATGAAATAATTTCTGTGAAAATTCAAATGTTGCAGAGAAAGATCCAGTATTATTCGAAGTTGTGAAAACCAATATGATTCATGGACCTTTCGAACATTACAATCCCTTTTCGGTTTGTATGCCTGACAATAAATGCACGAAACACTATCCACGTGCTTTTCTTTCGGAAACACAAACTAGAAATGATGGATATCCACTCTATCCGCGTAGCTCACCAGACGACAATGGCAGAACATTCAGAATTTAATTTAGAAGAATGAATATCGAAGTTTACAACTCATGGATCGTACTATAATATATTCACCACTAATTCACACTCAAACCACATATTAATGCTGAGTATTGCAGTTTGGAGTAATCGATAAAATACGTTTGTAAGTACGTCACTAAAGGAAGCAACATGGCGGTTATTGGTCTTGAACGAGATGAGATCAGCAAGTATCAAATGGGTCGATACGTGAGCTGCAATAAAGCGCTTTGTAGGATATTTACTTTTGCAATTTATGAACGCTTTCCGACCGTTGTGCGTCTCGCAGTTAATTTGGTGAATGTCCAAAGATGTCCAAAGAGTATATTCCAACTCAGAGAATACAGTACAGCCCATTAAAAAACCACCAGCAACAAAATTAACATTTACGACTTTTTTTCTCTACTTTCGCCAGTGATCTGTTTGCGAGAACATTGCTCTATTCGGAAATATCGTGACATACATGGAATGCATCGTCGATGAAATAGTTACGCAGAAAGGAAGGCAAACCAGTAGATTGACATTCAGGTGTGTTCTCAACTAATTCCTTAGGACGAATTTATACAATACACCCGTAAAATGACGATGGTTTCTACCTTCGATTAATCTTCGCGGTTCAACTTCATTTGAGTCATTGCGAACTGTGAATGGTACCGTGTGTGCAAGTTATGGAGAAGTAAGCCAGCGAACAAAAATAACATTGCCAAAGACATTTTACATCGTCTTCGCTAAAAATTGGAAATGGATAAATTCCGGTTGACCCTTTCGGTGGTTTGATATCAATTCCATTCGCCGTTTATCAATTCATGAAAGATGAACTCATCACGAATGTTTATCCGAACATTGGCCAAATTATCGTAACTACGATTCCTTAAGTGCACGCGCAATGTTAGCTGCCGATGTTGTTGACTTAAACTGGAATATTCAAAATCAAACTCCGGGAGACTTGCGCTCATACAAATCGATCGATCCAGTGGAATTTCTAAATTCTTTGTAGAGGCTTGGTATGCCACCGCATCATTTGCGTCTCAAAGTTGGATCTGTCCTTATTATGTTTCGCAATCTTCATGCACCGAAACTGTGTAATGGAACCCGACTGATTGTGACGCACCTATCGAATACAAGGGGGCAGAATGCTTGGTTCTACGAATTCCTTTGAGTTCTATCGATTGGCCATTTCAATTCAAACGGATTCGGTTTCCAGTAAAAATTACATTTCAGATTACAATCATCAGGACAAAAAGATAGTCGCTAGAAATGTGTGGCATAAATTTGGAAATGCTATGTTTTTCACACGGTCAGATATACGTGGCGTGCTCACGAGTTTGAAAACCATCTTTTCTGTACACCGAAACAGAAACCAAAAAATGTCGTTTATCAAGCAACGTTAGATTGAAAAAAACAAATGAAATGATAAATTCAAATTGAAATTTTCATTTCAAAACACATAATTTCACACAGGACAACGGCTGTGGGGTCAGCTAGTTTATATATAGAAATATACTATATTTCATAATTTTAAAATTCTTAATTTATTTATCAAAATCTATGTTATCCCCTTCAAAGTAAACCCCCTCGGCCAAAACACACTTATGTCAACCTTCTTTCCAATCTTCGAAACAGTTGGTAAAATAATTTGAGGAACAGCCTTCAATGCGGGTTGACGTTTAACCTTTTGAATTGACTCAAAATGTTTTCTCGGGAGCGCTCGGTTGAAAATTTGGCGAAAAACTCACAAAGAATCAATGCAAAATGCGACGTTGCATTATCGTGCTGCAAAAACTAAGAGTTGTCAAAACTGTCAACATAACCTTGAGTTTTGAACTGCTTTGACCTGTTTTTTGGCTTCGGCTTACCTTTGCCACGATATTCGGTCGATTGATCAAAACTCATTGCCAGTAATAATTGTTTCAAAGACGTTAACGCCAGGCCGTTTTTCCGAAAAAAATTAAGTAATTTTTGGAAATAGTCTTGCCTTCATATTTCTTAGGCCCAAATGATCAGTTAAAATTATTTTCGCTGATTTTTCTGGTACTCTAATGAAGCCAGTAAGCTCTCGGACTGTTCATCGTCAGTTCTCGTGCACCAATTATTTTGTATATTGTTTTGTAGACGTGTTGACCCGTTCTCTCTCTCTTCTTTTGTACCAATCAAAAACAGTCACTCGCGACAAACAATTATCACCGTTGGCCTTTTTGCAACATTCTGAACGTTTCGGCACCAGAAATTTGATGCCGCACATAAAATTTAATATTACTGCTTTGTTGAATTATTTCACTGACCGTAAAAATCGCCTAATGCAATTTATGTACTTCAAAAAGACAAGCGTATATGTAGCAAACACTAAGGAATATTTTAATGCGGCATTTGGCGGAGATGCTACTGACAGACATACCAACAAAGAAAAAAAATATTTTGCCGAATGAATTTTATTTAAAAAATTAAAAATATTAAATTAAAAATTCTTACTATGTTTTGCCCCACCAGATTAACGATCGAAGAGTAGAGCTGTAAAAACTAAATATTGCTAGTTTATTTTGACAAATTCGTAGGTGCCTCAGTTATTCATACATGCAATCACAATTCAGAATCATTGACGCCATGACGTCATTTTAAGTATATATTTCTTACTCTCTTAATAGGTATTACATTAGTAAGATTTCAAGGAGAAAAACAATTGATAGTACTTTTTAAACTAGCGAAACTTTCGAGTGGTCCGACTACCTATAGCTGTGCAGCTCTTCCGAATAAGGGTAAGATATATATATATATATCTATTAGAAAGTAGCATTTAGTCTAACTGCCTAACAAAGACGATTTTTGGAACTAAAAAAGTTGTATCAATTGTTTAAAAACAAAAATATCTTATTATTTATCAATATTTACTTTGTCGCCTTCAAAGTAATTGCCACAAGATGTAATATATTTATGCTAACGATTTTCCAGTCCTCCAAACACTTTACATAAGCACTTTTTGGGATGGTCTTCAACTCTTTCAGCGAATTTTATTTAATTTCTTCGATTAACTGAAAACGGGTTTCTTGGGGCGGCAAATAGCACGACTAAGTATATCGAAAAAGACGGCAGTTATATTGCGCTCCCTTCACTTTTTAAATATTGCCACCAGTTGAAGTGGTCAAAGGTCGTCTAAAACGAGGCATGTTTCTAACGAGTTCTTCACCGTCTTTGAAGTTTTCGTACCGTTAGCCTTTTCCAACATTCGCAATGATTGCGCACGCTAAATTTGGTTAAGAATACAGAATTTGAGACAAATTCTTTGTTTGACTTTTTTATGCAATGTAAAAATCGCAACGCACTTGTGAGGTGCACCGACTTAAGCAGCTGCTGTAAACAAGCAGGTTGACAGATTGCTCTCATATTTGGCATGGTAATAAAGAAGAGTCCTACCAACTTAGCAAAATACAATCGAACTATAAATGTAAAATAAAATAAATAAATACAAACTTGTACAGATCTTTAATTTCCACTCTCGCCAGCTCGGTGGGATGTCCCAAGTGCTTAAGTCTTGACCGCCGAAAGGCGATACAGTCAAGAAGGAAGTGTTAAGTTGTTTCCACCTCATCTTCTTCCATGCCGCTTTTACCCGCCGAATTTAGCACACAACAAAATTTTTGAAGAAAAAATTCAGTATTCTACTAGATACATGCGGTCTACGACTGCACTAAATCGAAAAGACTGCTGCAAAGATACCGGCCTGCTCCATAGATGAAGCGGGCGAAGAATAATCCTTCGTACAACGATCTACGTTCGAAAAAAACTAAAATCGGCAAAAATATATATAATGATAAGTATTTTTTCTTTCAATTCCCCACTAGCTGTAACTCTTATGAAACATGATGCCTCGGTCATTTTAACCTCGAAGAGATCATCGGTTTCAGGACTACATGTTGAGGAAGTTGCAGAAATCGTTAAGTGTTTTGGATAATAACTAGGCGTGATAATGCATTTATAAGTAATGTCGTCTTTTCATGATCATTTGCAAAATTTTTGTTTGAATCTACGTCGTTCAACTGCATCTTCAACTTAATAATCAAGTAGAACGTCTTAACATATGGCTAAGCTCATTAAAACCCTTCAGATTCTCTTTCCAATAGCCCCAAAGCAGCTAAAGGCTTAAATGATAATTTCTTGAACTCCACACGTTCAAGGAACATAATAGCAGTAGCAACTTAACTACCCGAACATGGCCGATTTAAATGCTTTCGGCGCTTTTCAATTTCACAAATTGAATACGACGCTTAATTTCGCGCAAATGGTGGACGATCAAATAAATTTGAAACGTGAGCATTCGCAAGCGGCAGCACAAGCCGTCCGCGCGCGAAATGAGTAACGAAATACTAAAGCAAACACATACATATATGCCATACATACGAATGGAGTATTTTAATAGTTTAACAACTCGTCCATCTGTATTTGAAATGTCTGCCGTTAGGTGTGTTGCAGCAGTGTCTAGTTATATGTAGTAGGAGGTCAATGGAGAAGGGGAGGTGCATAAATGCAAAACGCCGAAAAGCTAAAATGTAGAATGCACTAAAATTTTCGAAAATGCTGCTTGCAACATAAAAATGCAAGCACACCATAGCGAACACAGCATTATGGCCGAAAGTTTGCGCACATGGAGAAGAAGAAGAAGAGAGCGTGTGTGTATAGGGTGTCATTTGCATTTTTTATGCGCGTCACTTTGCAGATTTACAATACACTCGCATATGCGAGTTTAAATGAAGCGAAAAGCGTTGCAACTTAGCTAAACGGGGCAGTTTTCACTTGCAAGGAAACTATGAAACAGGAAACGGAAATTGCAATAGCATTTTTTGCTTTTATTCTCATATTCTTTTCATATTTCTTTTTTTTTTTTTTTCATTCCGCCCAACATTTAAATGCCGCCGCCGGCTACATAAGTTACCCGCTCCGCATATGCCACACAGCGCGCGGCGCAATGAAACGCGTTCTGGGCGAAGGAACTCATTACTTAAATTTATTTTGCACTTAACCAAATGTTTTATTGCATTCCAACGTTGGCGCTGGCAACAAATGCAAAAACATGAAAAAAAGAAATGCAGAAAAAAACAGCATGCCGGCGCACGCCTGGTAGCTAGTCCACTGCCGTTAGTCGCGCTCGTCGTAATAGAGTCCTCCACTTGCTTTTTTCGCGCCGTAGTCGCTTACACGCTTACGCCAGCAATAAAAACTCATATTTTTGTTGAACAAAAATTTTCGCTGCCTCATTGCTTTGTTGCGTGCAGCTGTTACAGCGCTTGTTGTTGCTGTTGTTGCTATTTTTGCATATTTGCAACATGTAGCATTTGCAATTCTTTTTTATGGACTTATTATTTGTTTTTGTTGGTGCCTTTTTGTTTGTTTTGTTCGTTAATACATGACTTCATTCTAGTACACTGAGATGACTTCTTCACGTTTGGCGGCCGGTAAAAAGTATGTAGTACCGAAATGTACAATTTTCGGTACTCCAGAGTATACACTGTTTAAAATATAGCCCGAGATTAAGGATTTTACAATTTTATTTATTTATTTTACATTCCGCGTAACTTTCCAACCCGAAGTGAGTCTTACCTTTCTCCATAATCCCTATAGCAAATCTAACTCAAACTCTTTGTATTCATAATGGGATAGAAGTGGTTCTTCTGCAGAAAATTGGGCTATAGTACTAATAATAATAAAAGTTGATATATTTTGAGGTTTCCTACTTTTTTAAAGATAAAACACAGATCCATCAAATTGAATGGAAAATGTTAAATATCATTCGATAGAACATTATTTGGCATTTATTCTTTGAAGGTTAAAACTTACAAATCTTGGCTGCGGCTATGTCTCGGTTGGTCCATCCGTTGAGTAATATTTCGATGACTCGTTCGAGCATTTCGACTGGTTACTGACGAATGACACTCATGAAGTGAATCAAAACGGAATTGTCGGCTTAAACTTTTGACAGTGTGACATCACACGATGTGCCAAAACGTAAAATTATCTGCTCTTCGAAGTGTTCTCTAAATAAATCCATTGATTGATGCGATGTGTGAGAAGTGGCGTGGTCTTACTGAACCAAAATATCGCCGAGATCACGATCTTCAACTTCAGGCATCAAATAGTCAGTTATCATGTTACGATAACAGTCGCCATTGGCCGTTACATCATTTTTCAAGAAATATGGACCAATGATTCTAATGGCCACAAACCATACCAAGTCGTTGTTTTTTCTGGATGAAATGGCAGCTGTTGAAACTCTTCAGGTTGCTTCATTACATACCCATTCAGCAAGAAATGGGGTTCATCGCGGAACAAAACTTGGCTCGAAAATGTCGGATCATCTTAGATCTTTTCGAAAGCCCATAGAATGAAGCGATGTCGTTTGGGGAGGTCGAGCGACTTCAGGGTTTGCACAAGCTGTATTTTTTTACGCTATCAATTTAAGAACCCGACTTGCAATGACCCAGGTCGTTCCATATCGTGTACACTGTCAGCTACGGCTGCCATATAATCTTCAAAAAATAAATACCAAAGAGTGTACTTTCGAAATATAATAAACATACCTATTCTTTTCTTTATAGACGTAAAGTATGTATAAAATGTATCACACTTTAGATTTACTACACATCACAAAGGTTAGGTAAGGTTATATTGGGCGGCTGTCACACCATGTATAGATCTACTGGTCCTTATTAATGTCAAATGGAGGTTCAGTTTAATTTGAGTATTCGTCATACAGGACGTCAACCCTTTTTGCGAACTTTAAAATCGACTTCGTATATAATTTTGATACCTCATCTAGTTTCTTGAACTGCGAAGCTTCTGTATATCTATGACGAGTTTTAGAAAATGCTGAACGTAAGCGTAGCAGATATTCCGGCATCTCTTTTATGTCTCCTTGCCTAGTGTTGACCTTTCATTAGGTCGACAAGCGTTCTGTAGGCTGTTTAAGTAAAAAGTATGCATTAGCTTCTCGCCTTGATTCTACAGTTTGCCCTTCCGGAAATTACATTGTGTATGGTTATTAGTGACTTCCGTATTTCCTGTACTGTTTCAGTAGCTAGACTTTCCCGGAACGGTTTTGTACTTTGAACCTTTTGACTTGGAACCCAGTAGGCATATGCATATCATTTACGACAGCCACTATATCTAATGCATTTCAGCTTCCTTGTCGTCTTTATGTTATGTATATGTTATCTTTGCCGCTAAAAAATAAGGATATGTGGACTATTATAGTCATCCACCACCTACTTATTGAGTTATGGCCGATATATGTATATACAAGTACATATATCCCTTCTAAAGAATTTTTTTATTTCGAACAAATAATTAATATTTTTATATTTCATATAAAAACCGATAGCTAATACCGAAAACCGGTACATTTACCTTCTAAAACATCATCACTATATCAACGTCGCTTTTATTTCTATGGGCAAGCACGCTAGTATGCATTCTTCTCCGACACATTTTCACTAATTGTTTGCATAAAAAAATCGGATATGGGATGTGTAAAAAAGTTAAAAAGAAACTACCCCAAAAATGCCCACAAGTGAGAAGCTGTTTGTGCTCATAACTACAGTCGAGGCCGTTCGTTCACTGCTTTTGTATGCGAGTTTCATCGCTAAGTTCATAATTTTATTTTCCATTAAACATGTGTTTTTTAGTATTTAAAATACTTTGCATAAAATTCGTAGACACATATGCAATTGGAGTTTTTCCAAATAGAAATTATTTCTAATGAAAGAAAAATGAAAATTATTTTATTATTGTCACGAAGTTTGTAAAACTTAGAACGAAATGTCGAAGACCCTATAAAATTTGTATTTATATATATATTATCAACAGGACGATCTCAGTCGATTTAGCCAAGTCTGTTTGTCTGTCTGTCTGACTTTCTGTCCGATCTGACGTTTCAAATACCGCATTTTCTGCGAAACAGGCTGCTCATTTGCCGGATCCACCAACATTGGATCACTATAACATGCAGCTGCCATATAAACTCAACGCTCACATACCTGTCCTTGTATACAAAACTTTTTCATTTGACTAGATATCGAAAGCGCAATAACTCACTGTATTAAATTTCAAAATCAAACTGGTAGTGAAAGATTTTTAAGAGCAGGTGTCAAAATTGGACAATGGACGCGGCACCACCTACTTCGAACTGAAATCATGTACCTCAGAAACTACTAGAACAAATACAGTGTTTGGTTTATCCAATCATTTCATTGACACACTGTACAAATTTGGAAAATCGGATGAAAGTTACGCTTTCTTTGTATTACACCATCTTATATACTCCAACTGATTCTTTTACAGAAAAACATCAATAAAGGTATCAGAATAAAACTTCGCACAAATAATCCCCTCAAGTTATTACTTTTTTACGCCCAACAATTGTCGTAGTCGGACTACATATTTTCAAGGACCCAGGCACCGAATATGTGGACCCTAGCGGATCCTAAAGAAAGTTTCTGGACTTGGGTATGTAAACAAAAGCTATGAACTTGGTTAAAAGTAAACAAAAAGTTCATTGACCTCATAAAATGTAAACAAAAGGGTTAGTGACCTTAGATGTAAACAAATGTTTTGAACATGGATAAATGCAAACAAAGGTTGTGAGCTTCGCTAAACTAAAACAAAGGATCATTGACCTCAAAATGTGTAAATAAAGGATCATTTACCCCATAAAATGTTGTTGACCTCATAAAATGCAAAATTCTAAGCAAAAGGTCAGTGGCCTTAAATGAAGGAGACTAACACCAACAATATTGCTTAGTTACCCTTTGTCTGGAACTGGTGGCTTTTTGGTCTAACTGGCATAAACTGTACCCCAAAGAAACTTTGTGAATTGTCCAGTGTTGCTAGCATACCATGAACTGAGATCTTCCTCTACGGTCATAGTTTCAAAGAAACCTTAAAACACATGCATTGACAACTCATCTGCTTTTCCGTTTTCCCCTATTCTTATGTGACTGGGTATGATATTAATAAATGTAACTGAGGAGCGATAACAAAAATCGAGTCCTACTTTCAACAGCAAAACACAATACATATAACAGATTAATTGAAAAATAGTAAAACACATTTTCTCTGAAAATTTGTGGTAAAATATGTTCGTTGTTTTAAAATAGGACTCAGTTTCGGCGATCACCTCTTCATTTGATGAACCTCTTCTTCCCAGCGATCATTATTTTGAGATCCGAGAACAGAAATAAGTTATTGGGGGTCATATCTAGAGAATACGTTGGATGCGTAAGCAACTTGAAGCCCAACTCATAGATTTTTGCCATTGTTTTCACTGATCTGCGGAACGATGCATTGCCTTGGTGAAACTGCACTTTCTTCTTCATCAAATTCAACTGTTTTCTAGCAATTTCGTTTTTCAAACTGTCTAATAACGCTATCGTCCTTCCTTTTTCAAGGTAGTCAATAAAAAATTCTCCATGCGTATCCCAAAATACAGACGCCATAACCTTGTCAGTCGACTATTGCGTTTTTTCATTCTTTGGAGCGGGTTCATATGTGCTGTCCACTCAGATGATTGTCGATTGGTCTTCGGAATGGAATAATGAAAAAACTCGGGTTTTTTATACTTGAACATCTTCAAACACTGCTTCGAATTATCAACTCGTCCTTGTTTTTGGTCGAAAGTGAGTTCGTGGGGTACAAACTTTGCAAAGAGCTTCATCATACTTAAATATTCGGAATTGATATGATGTTCACGTTCAGTTGATATCTTTAGAGTGTTTGCTGTCTGAAACAATTTTACTTTGTGATGATCCAAATTTATTTTGTGGACCATTCTGGTGATGGTAACAACCTCTTCTGAGCTGATCCACTGCTTTCACCATCTTCGGTGCTCATTTCACCACGTCTGAACTTAACATACCAATTCTCAAAAGTGAATTTCCATGTGGCAGTGTCCGGAAACTCATCATCAAGCCAAGTTTTTGTTTCAACTGTAGTTTTCTCTTAAAAAAGCAATATTTTATCAAACTTCCTTCCTTCCGTGAAACCCCTTTTTATACATTTTTTTCACAGTAAACAAGTTGCTTCTTTCAAAACAATATAATTCACACACTACAGATAATGATGCAAGGTTAAAAAAAGTCTAATTGAAAAGTCACTTGTATGCTAATGGTCGACAACAAAGTATTGAATGTGGAAATGAATATCAATGAGCATATTTTCACCCATTTTTGCTTTTAGCAGTTGTGTAAGTAAAAAGAATGTCAAAACATTTTGTGTGAGTGGTAAAAGCCTGTTGTAGCTGTCAACACATTATTGACACATTTTGACATGACAAAGTGTTATATAAGGCGTATGTATGGGGTTTGTTTACGCGAGTAAATGTCATATTTTTATAAGCTCAAAGACAAAGTGCAACCATTTTCACTCAAAAGAAGAAAACACATTTTATATTTGTAATGAATGTGATTAAAAATGCGACAACAACAAGGACACACTTTTCGCATAAATAATTTTGCAGCACTCTGTACTCTTCACTTGACATTTTCCCTACTTCAGCGCTACAGCATTTTCATTTCAGTTCTTGCACTTCCCTTTGCAACGCATACACTGTACGCCCTTATCCTACGCCCCTTGTGATGTTTGCGCTGCCACAAACGCTAATCATTGTGCTCATTGAACGAGCGTACGGGTCAGTAGCCCAATTGACTTTGTAATCAAATCCAGCTATTAAGTCAAAATACGCGCAAACCGTTAAATGCAACCGCAATTACACAACCACACACACACACACCTCTAGCCGCTTACATTACACCGCCCCCCTCCTACCATCGCACAGCACAAATAAACGATAAAAAATATGCTGATATTATTTTCATAGCATAGTTTTAGGCAAACAAACGGACGGACAAACAAACAAATGTGCAAACAAACGGATGAATGAGCGTTGAATGGACGACGAGCCAGCCGAACGTGCGCACAAACAAACAAATTAAACTGCACGGAACTGAAGGGAGCCGAATCGAGGCGAACCGCAACCGAAGACCCCAAAGCAAATTTGGCCAGTTAAAGCGCCGAAAAGTTGGTAAGTCACTTCAGTAACGGTATGCAAATATTGGCTGAGCGTTGTTGGGTGTGCGTGTGTGCGGTGCACTAGAGGGTGAAAGGGGAGGCGCGTAAATGTGTCGTCGGAAGCATTGAAAGTGTTTACACAGAAGCTCAGAAATGATGGAGTGCATAGTTTGAAGGCGGAAACGCAGTGTCAGCGTGTTGCAAATAAGAAGAAAGAAAGTTCAAGTGACGCTGGCATGGCGGTGGAGATATGGGATAGAGTATGAGAATTAATAATATACGTATATGACTATGATAAAAGCAAGATTAGTGCATACGGACTTTAAAGATAGTTGACAGTTTTAATTGTAATAATAAACCAGGTGCTATCATACACAATCTATGCAGCTCGGAGTGCTACTATTAGAAAAAAATAGTAAGACTTTGTTCAGCATTTTAAATGAAAAATTTAAATTTATTTTAATTTTAAAATAAATTTAAAAATTTTAATGTATCCTTTAAAATCTACATATATAGACCTCCTTACAATAATCCTCCTTGGCCGCAGTACACTTGTGCCAATGGTTTTTCCAAACCTGGAAACAGTTTTTAAAGTAAAGTTTCGGGAATGCCAATACCCAATGCGTATAGCGTTTCACGTTTAATGTCTTCAATTGACTCAAAATGGCTTAACTGGAGTCGCCGTCTGAGTTTGCTGCATAGGAAGAAGTCATACGAACCTTAATCAGGCGAATACTGTGGTTTTGGCATGATATTGGTTGAAAACTTGGCGAAATACACACGAAGAATCGATGCAGTATGCGACAGTTTCATTATTGTGACGCAAAAACCATGAGCTGTTTGCTTCATGCAAACGCAGAATAAAGCTCAAGTAGTATTTCATATTGACAGTTTGGCCGATCGGAAGAAATTCGGAGTACACTACACCTCGATAGTCGAAGAAAACCGCCATTATAACCATCATTTTTTACCGACTTAGACGTGCTTTTTTTTTTTGGCTTCGGCTCATCTTGCCATGACATTCGGCCGATTGATCGTCTGTTTCAGTGTCATTAGCTTAGATCCTAGATTCATAGCCAATGCGTTTCATGACATCCTGGAAGTCGGAAAGCATTGTTTCACAGATGTTAACGCGACGCTGTTTTTTGGAAAAATTTAGTGGTTTTGGAACGTGCTTTCACTTTTCTTGGGCCCAAATCTTCTTTACTACTACCTACTCTACTTGGCTTTTACTGATTTTTCCGATACTCCAACGATATCAGTAAGATCGCTGCCTGTTAATCGTAGATTCGCAAATACTAATTCTTTTATTTTATTGACGTGTTGATCATTAGTTGACGTTGATGGCTGTCTTTTATTTGGTTCGTCGTCAACTTATTCTCGATTTATCATTCAAAAACTTTTGTTCTCGACAAGCAATTACCACCGAAAGCCTTTTCCTACATTCTGAACACTTCGGCAGCAGATTTTTGATTCCGGACACAAAATTTAAAGGACCTTCTTCTTTGTTGAATAACTTCACTCGTCGTAAAAATCGTACTTCAGAAAGACAAACGCATACTAAACACTAATAACTATTTTGATGTGACATTTGACACGCATGTCAAATCACTGACAGTCAAACCGAACTGGAAAACAAAATACTTCGACGAAAGTCTTACCCTTTTTAGCTTACAGTAGTAAAATGGCGTTATCCGGTTCTTAAAAGAAATTGCGATTTCTAAATACGAATATGAATAATCCTGTTCGATAACGATCCCAGAAGTCTGACAGCTATGAAACAGTGTCGCTAAAGGGCATCCTTTGATTCATATACATTTCTACTGAAATGTCTTTGGGAGAACTAATGAAGAAGCTGGATCTATGTATAATTAACTGGCAAGTTAGGTGTGTGTGTCTTAGGTGATAAAGACCTTACCTTCCTGAATTAGTTTATCAGCAAATATCATCAAAAAGATTTTCAAGAGTCTGAAGACTAAGCGTTACTTGAATAAGAGTAATTAACGTATTTACAACGAAAAAGATATGGGCGGAGGTCGGGAACAATTTTTTGTAGATTTACTATATTTCTCCAACAATTCACAACAATCATCCCCGGGCCAAAATTGGCATGTAGTGGTAGCTGTATTAAACCCCTTTCGAAATGGTGTTTTAATTAACCTTCCTAACTATTCATATATTAAATAATCTATTTTCACTAAATAAACTTACGAGTGATAGCACTTGCTTAGTGGATTACCTGTGATGAGTGTCACATTATATATAGTTGACATAAGGTAAGCATAAATATTTAAATCGTTCCAGTTGACTTTATTATCATATTCTTGGTAAATACATTTTGATATCGAGAACATTTTTGTAAGAATGTCTCACTTATTATATTGTGACTTGACACCAAAAATTATGGGAATTTTTCCCCAATTCGTGTACAAATTATTTTATAATATTTATTTTATTAAGTTGTACGAATATGTCCGATTTTTTGATTCTGCTGCATGACAACTGGCGGCTTCATGTCCGATAATTTCGATCGACGGCACAAGGTCTGGCTCAAAAGCAGTTCCCCGCACAAAACGACATCGAAAAATTGCTAGATTTTTGGGTAGCATCACAAGATGATTAGTTTTAACGTAATGATTTCGAGTTTTACCAGAAAGATGGGAGGAAGTTATAACTAGCGATGGACAGTGTCCTACTTCCGTTCAAGCTCAATATTAATGTCCCGATTTCTAACAAGTTCGATTTCTATTGTTTAGGAATCCAAAATTATTCAGAGTTTATCGCCACTAATAACAAGATTGTTCATAAATTATAACTTATCCGTTAACTACCCAATTTAATTGTGCTGATTTCATTATTTCTTACATGAAGCCCTAAGATCTGTATGTACATATATATTTTTTTTTTTTTTTTTTCATATCTTAAATAATTTTCGTATTTTCATATTATGCTCCTACAATATTTCACAAGTTAAAGTGGTAAAATATCGACTTTAGAATTTGCTGTCTTCATGGCATGCAGTCCAATCAATATTCCAAATCACACAAATTGCCAGCATACTTTATTTTCGCAGAAAAAAACTAACACAGTCAATTTTGTAGTTCATGCTCTCATTTTATACATCAACACACGCGCTCCTTCCACTTGCCACCCACAAGCCGGTGTCTGTGCAATGTGTCAATCATTTTACGGTTTCAAATTAGAGAGCAGTGAAAGGCCTCATTAAGTCAAACGTATGTTTCTATGAATATATGTGTGCGCGCTTATTTATGTCCTCCTGTATTCACTAACTTATTAATACCCAACAAGAGCAAGGCGCCACAGCGCGGCAATCATTACTTGGCGCGCACATGCAGGCACACACATAAACGCAAAATGTAGCAGACTTTATGGCGCGCGCGAGCGTTTCACGCGCGTGCTAAATAAAAATGAAAACTTTTCGCATAAAATAAATTGCCGGCAAAATAATAGTTAAAACATTTAGTGACGCGGCAGCAGCTGCCAATACGTAGACGCGGTTACGTGGCGCGTAACAATGAGCGTTCACCATAGTTGTGTGTATTTGTGTGTGCGCGCGCGCGTAGTATTGCCTGCTACAGGGCCATAAATAATAATTGCGCGCGCTTTGCGAAAAAGTCAAATATTCATACTGGCGCACAGGAAGGGTTAAAGTGTTGCCTTTGACTTCCGCTTTTGCTTATTGCCGCTTACATTACAGCTAAGCGCTAGTTGTTGGCAAGCGCGCGTGGGCTGCGCTTCAATATATTTATTAATTTACTTTCGACTTTGTTGCCAATGTGTGAAAAATATGTTTCTAATTGTTATTAGAAAGTTAAATAGGCAAGGCGCGCTTTCCGACTCTTAGCGGTTGAGGCGGTGTAATGGTGAGCGCCACTTTGGCAAATACAATTAATATTGCGTGGAATTCGCGCGCGGCTGCCTGAGCGTCCGCTGGTGTCAGCGTTTAACAAATCGTTCACATTCATCGCGCACACAGCCATACACACTGCTATAAGTATGAAAATAATTTTAAATTATATTTAAGTTCAAGGCGTTAAATAAACCGAAATATGGCGCCAGCAAAGCGTGAAAAATTCCTGAGGCGCGCGGTGGAGTCAGCAAAGTTGTGGCGGCAGCTCGAAACCGGAAGTTTGCCAGCAGTAAAGAGCGACTAGGCAAACATACAAGGATAGGTAAGCGTATAACTAAGTTGAGAATCATTAAAAGCACAAGCGAGTGCTGGAATTTATTTGTATATTTCCTGAAGTTGTTAATACATTTTTTATTTAATGACAGCTCGCTTAATGAAGCTTGTTGAAGTTAATGGCCTTAGGCGAAGTTTTATTAAATACATTTAGAAAGATTGCGATAGACATTTATTAACAGGGTGGTGCATTTAGTGGGGTTGGCAAGCTTATGGTTTTTTGATAGATTCCGCTTCTTGCGCCTCTTAGTAGGCTATATTCCTAAGTAAACCACTTGCGTTTGAGTATCAAATAACCTTCAAGATGCCGTTGTGTCCTTTAAAAATAGGAATTTATTTCGGAGTTTGCATTGCTGGCAATACTGGCCACTTTTATACCCTTAACAGGGTATATTAAGTTTGCCAAAATACTTGTAACACCCATAAGGAGCGACGGTTACTCTAAAAATGATCAGCAGACGAGCTCAGTCGATTTATCCATGCTTGTTTGTCTGTCCATGCAATCCTGGGAAGTGCTTTCAAAGAGAAAGCAAAATTGCTTTGGAGCAATTCATAAGTTTAATGAAAGTCTGTGAAGGAAATATTATATTTTAGCACTTAATCATGATTATTTCTAATCTTTCGAACTAAATAGAGTAGGCATATTTTCAGACTTCCTTCATAAATATTCTTATCAAGAACTTGTGAATACCTCTCACTTTAATGGAGTAAGACAGTAATGGTAGCCATTGGCGTTTTTTTTTTGACTTTTTGTTGTTATAGCAAGTATCTAGATCCTGTTTGGGGTAAAGCACAAAACTAGCCAAAATCGAAGTCATTTAACACCGAGTTTAGGAAACGAATTTTTTTGACCGTGTTAGACGATATGGAATCGAGTTTAGGGTGTATAATTTTTCGCCTAGAGATATGGGGTATTTTTGCTTGCAGTAGGTGTGCAATCTCCTACAATATTTATAATGAATTTGCACAAGAGTCTTTCTGGTTTTACGTGACAACTCCAGCTAACGGTTTGCGATTAGCAATGTTTGGAACCCGAGCAAATTATTCACTATGATTAATTCAAAGAAGATGTTAATAGCGTCACTGTTAATGACGTCTGAATTTAGTCGGAAAAGTCCAGTATTTCTTTGACATATTATAGCAAAGTTCTCTTGATGTTCCGACGTGGTGATTTCTCTACAAGCAGGTGACTACAGAAAAGGGTGCACAGTGCAGATGTTGAATAGGATTTATCAGGAGACATTCCAAAGCGGTGTTCTGAAAGGCCCGCAAAATCTTCAAATGCTGCATACCTACGATCATATTGGTGTAGCGTTGCTTAACCGGTCCGCCGATTGAAAAAATCGATTTTTTTGTTTTGCGATAGTTCAAAAATATATTGTGAAATCGGCAAGGTCGTATCTTAAATAAATATTTAAAAAGACTACATTATTTTCTGAACTATGCCATTTTGTTAATTTTTAATATTTTTCAAAAATCCTAAGTCATTGTGTAGGAAATACCTTCAATTTTAATAACCTTTTTGAATTTTTTTTTAAGCTATTCATTTTTTCTACCAACAGTGTGAAAATGAATTAAACAGAGTCATAACAGCGCTGACTCCCCATATAACGGTACCGTTAAAAACTACTAAAAGCGCAATAAATCAATAACCAGACAGCTTTATAAGAGCCAGTGTTAAAATTGGAAAATGGGCTTGGCAGCTTTTAGGCGAGATCCCATATCTTAAAACCAGATTCAATTTCGACCAAATTGAATGCGTGAGATTACTTTAACAAATTATATGTTGAGCCTCAACACCTACTTCCCATAAACACACAATTTTGTATTTCATCTAAATCTTTCACTTTCCAGTATACAAATCAGGCACAAGCTATGTCCGATTTCTTTCATTAATGCACCTACCATTTCCGAAGCAGACGTCTTATGTCAGTTAAATATATTAGAACAATCATACAATTACGGCCTAGATATGATTCCCTCGTGCTTTCTTAAGAAATGTGCCAAATATATATACCAACCCCTAACAAAATTATTTAATTCATCTCTTTTGCAAGGCTTATTTCCATCCATATTGAAAAAGTCATTTATAATTCCTTTGCATAAGAGTGGATTTAGGTCATCTGTTGAAAACTATAGGGGAATAGCAAAGCTGTCTGCAATACCTAAACTTTTTGAAGCAATTATAACAGACGACATAACCTTCCGGATCTCTCCACTAATTTCTTGTTCTCAGCACGGTTTTCGTAAATGGAAATCCACAATAACTAATWTGCTTGAATTTGTATCACATGTATCAACGGGCTTTGGGGAGAATAAGAATACTGATGTTATATACACAGATTTTAGTAAAGCTTCTGATAAAGTAAACCACTCAATTCTTTTGAATAAACTTGATCTTCTTGGTTTTCAACTAATATTTCTAGAATGGGTTGCTTCTTATCTTAGTAATAGCATTCAACGAGTCATATTTAACGCTACTYTTTCCGACATAATCAATGTTCCTTCAGGTGTTCCTCAAGGTAGCCATCGTGGTCCAATTCTGTTCTTGTTACTTATTAATGACATATCATCTGTTGTTAAGTTTTCAAACATTTTATTATATGCTGACGATGTAAAACTTTTACTTTTTTTTACTTTTAAAATTATCTAGAACAAATTTCGAGTTAAACGAACCATTCCGCCGTATAACACTTAAAAACATTTAAAAATTATAAACTTTAATTCTTAATTTTGGCTGTTGAAATTAAGCTTAAGATCACAACTCTTAAAACTCTCTTGCCTTTTATGACACGGCTAATTCCGTTCGTTCGCGGATTGCGCCCCACGCGTCGGTTGGGCGGGAGGAGGGTAATCGTTGGGTATTATTATTATAATGAAGTATGCTTCCTTATACACCAAAAATAGTCAAAATCCAACAAAAACTGTTCCAGTCCCTAGGTACCGAATATTTGAACCCAAGTACCTATAGTTGATTTTTTACCGAAAATATCGGTTATAGTGTTAGATATATAATTGACATTAAGGAACAATCCTTCAACAGACATTCACTGTCTGTCAAAAATTTATTGAATCGGGTAAATACTTCATTAGCTCCCATATACCTGATAAAAGGATTTTAGAACTTCTGAGTGGCTTTATACGATATGTATTGGCTAATATGTGAATTATGTATGTCAATAAAAAAACCTATTTTCGACTTATTCGAGATGATCTCCATATGAAAGCCCGCCGTCGGTCAACATGCTACTTTCTGATAAGGCTGTTCAAACTTAGTTCTATAGATTTAAGCGGCTTCTTCAGTGGCATACGGTCATATAAATGTCTGTTTTTTAGAAAGAATAATTTTCACTCTTAAAGCAAACCGACAAATTCGAAGCGAAAACTTTCAAAGGCACAAAAACTGTTACTCGAAGGGTGCGACGTGGCCATCATTCAGCTGCTGTAATGGGTTGAAGAAGGGTTCCCTTTGAAGATGTAAAAAGGGATTAAAACTAGGCAAACTCTTATCAACGGAATGTATTAGAAGACACGGTAAAGTAGTTAAGCAATGGTATCTTCGAAGGAGGTCATAGGATCTTCGTGCAAGATTCTACTCCTGCGTACAAGACAAAAACATGACTCAAAATCAATAATCCTGATTTTTTAGCTGCAGATGATTGAAAGTCTAGAAGTACACATTTGAATCCCTTGAATTACATTTTGTAGTTATAATTGAAGAACATTGCCTGTCACACACTCCACTGAAATTTGAAGAGTTTCAGAGATTTTTTTGGTTCAAGCAGCATCGACAATATCATTAATAACTTTGCGTACTTCTATTGAACATTACCCGAATCGCTTTAGAGATTATGCCAAAGCAAAAGGTGACTATTTTGAATAAACTTGCATTAATAAATAAGATTAACTTTAATGAAATTTATATAATAGTTTCATTTTCAAAATGTAGGTAAAGGCGGGGACAATTGTTTGTCGAGAGCAAAAGTTTTTGATTGGTACAAATTATTCAAAGTGGGTCGTTGAACGCGTTGCTGACGATACACGTGCAGGACGGCCATCAATATTAACTGATGAACAACATTTAAATAAAATTTGTGCTTGGGAATCGACGATTAACAGTCCTGTTATCGTTGGAATAACGGAAGAACCAGTGAAAACCATTTTAAAATATCATTTGCCCCAAAGAAAAGTGAAAGCACGATTGGCTCGAAAATCACTAAATTTTCACGAAAAACAGTGCCACGTTAACGCGTGTGAAACAATGCTCGCCAACTTTCAAGATATAATGAAATATATTGCTACTGGCGATTTATCTTTTATCTACGCTCAAAACTCAAGGTTATACTGACAGTTGTCTTCGATTATCAAGGTGTGGTGCACTCCGAATTTCTTTCGTCCAAAAAGGATTATTTTGAGGGGGACGACATTGATTTTTGAAGAATAAATTTATCCACACGTGGCAGCTTCATTGATATTCCCCAAATTATTCACATAATTTATACAAAAATTTTTTTAATCTCTTAAATTTATCCAAAAGTTCTGTTAACTTTATGCTTGCGACAATGCCAGCGCTAATTTTGTTGCTGCTTAAAATACTTAATGACAATATTTAAAACCATTCATGCCACACAAATGCATATTAATAAGTATGCGCATTTGTATGCGGGTACGCCTTGCAAACGAACGCCTACACACACACATACACACTCAGCCTTGCACTTGCAACACCTTTTTAGCCCGAGTCCATTTGATTCATTTTCATGCTTTTTTTCACTGCTTCACTACATTTATTTCATAATACAAAAATGTTGGTTGTTGCTGTTGTCCTTGTTGCATCCACATGGCTGTCGAGTGTTTGGAACGCCTGCCGCTGATTATGATTTTCCATTTGCACAAAATTAAAATTTCCTTTCACAAAAATCACAGAAAAATAGCGCAAAACGCACAGTGACACACCGCACACACACACACATACAAGCACACTGACAGCCATAATAGAAGAAAAATAAATAAATGTAATGGTAGCTGCAAATCTGCATGGGTGAGTGAATGTACAAAGCAAAACGGAGCTGGAGCATGCGAGTAGTGTGAGTGTGGCGAGTTGCGGCGCGGCGAGTGGGGCTGTGCTGGGGCAGACTGTTGTTGGTGCGGGCAAATCGGTGAAAAGTTTTCATCAAAAATCACCAACGGCTACAACGGCGACGGACGACACTGCCGACTTGATGGTTGGTTGGCTCGCCTAAATCTGTGTGTATGCGTGTGTGTGCTTGTGCAACAGATTCACTGCAACGCGTGACGTGGGTGGCGCGACAAATCAAAGGCTCGGCTCGCATTACACATTTTTATTTTATGCCTATTTTATACTTTATATTCAGTTCTATTGTCGCACCGTTTGTTGTTGTTATTTGTTATTTGTTATATCTGCCGTTGTATTAACAACACACCCACTATCCACTGCTATCTACTCGCATCTACTGTGGTTGTTGTTGTTATTGCTGTTACTGTCATCATTGCTGTCATAGCTGTGGTTGTGCCTGTCACTATTGTAATTGTTATTATTGTTGTTGTTGTTGTTGCTGCTGTTGCCATTCAAAGATATTGTTACAGTTGTGTGGTGACATGAAAAACACATTTGTAATCCGATGTCAGGCCGTTTGTTGGGCGTGCGGCCAGTAAAATTTTGCGCCTATACTCAACGTATTAGTTTCTGTTGTTGTTGTTGTTGTTGTTGTTATTCTTGCCGTTGTATAGTGGGTTGAGCGGAAGTCGCATGCACAGTGGTCTCTCTGCTGTGGTGGGTTCAGTGTTGTTGCTTCGTGAAATGGGAACAGTGTCTGCCGACTTTGATTTGGGATGCAAAGCGATTGAATAGTTTTTAATTTAAGGAAGTTGTCTTGGACTTCAACTTCTCAGATTTGATACTGGTCTTCTTGATTGGCGTGGTTTGATACTGGTAGTTTTATATTATATTTTTACCAACCCTAGCTATATAATCCATTTTTACATGCTTTTACTATGATGAACATACCTAACGATGCTTTATATCACTTAAAACTAATCAATACAGACATAGGGTTATATAACGGGGTTTTCAATAAGAACGCTACATATGTTTTACATTATGTAAGGAACTCGATTTCTGTTTCATGACCAACACATGCACGCTTGCAGAAGTCCAGACTCTGAACCCAATTTTCGACGGCTTTCAAGCATAAATCGGCCGATACTGCTACAGTATCACGTTCGATATTCCTACGAAGTACATCAATATTCGCTGGCTTGTTAGCATAGACCATAGACTTGACGTAGCTATACAGAAAATAGTCTAACGGCGTCAAATTGGCTGAACCATTTCGCCAGATCACACGTTCTTCGAACTTTATTTTTAATAAATCGATTGTCACATTCACTGTGTGGTTTGTGGCGCCATCCTGTTGGAACTACATATTGTCCAAGTCTATATCATCCAATTCGGGTCAAAATTATTCGGTTATCACAGAAGAAACCGCACCATTTTCGAGATGCAATGGTTATTCATAGAGTATGTGTGCATTTTCGGCCAGAAATGATCCTCATCGCTGAAGATGATTTTTCGATGAATATCCAGATCATTTCCAAGTTGTTGCTCAACCCAATTCACGAACATACGACGATTCTGGTGGTCAAGCGGCTTCAGTTCATTCTTCCATTTTTTTAGCATAATTTGTCCCCTGCTTCAAAATCATCTCAGTTTAAACAATCATCTAGTCATCCAGTAACAATTTCTGAGCAATGGAAATACTTGCTTGGGTTCAAATGTGGAGTACGAGGTGTGTTCAAAAAGTATCGCGAATTTTGTGTTTTTTCAAAAAGTATTTATTTATGCATGAATATCTATTTTGTCCCCTTCAAAGTAATCCCCATGAGRTATTATACACTTGTGCCAACGGTTTTTCCAATCTTCGAAGCACTTCAAAAAATTCATTTTTTTTATCTTCTTCAGCTCCTCCTTCGATGCTGTCTTTATTTCGTCAAGAGAAGCGTAACGTCGTCCTTTCATGGGCCGCTTCACTTTAGGGAACAAGAGAAAGTCACAGGGGGCCGAATTGGGGAATACGGTGGCTGCGGCATCATTAGTGTGTTGTTTTTGGCCAAAAAGTCGCGCACAAGCAACGATGTGTGAGCAGGGGCGTTACGTAGTGCAAAAGCCAATTTTTGTCACATCTTCTCGGCCTTCTGAGAATATTTTGTACCACCGATAAACGTTGCTTCGGTCCAAGRTAGCTKCTCCGTATGCCACAGTCAACATTCGGAATGCATCCGCGCACTTAATTTCGTTTTTCACAAAAAAATTTGATACAGGTTCTTTGATCCATTTTTTGAAGAGGTAAAAATCGAAGACGATCCAAAACACGTGCAAGCAAAGCAGCTGTCAACAATTAAATGAACATTCAAAATCGCCGAGCTAGTCGGCATAAGTGAGAGACATGAGTACCAACATAACGCCACAAAAAATTCGAAGTTCGCGATACTTTTTGAACACACCTCGTATGCGAAGGATGCGGAAGTAATTCTAAGCCCAATACATAAACTTTTGCCATCGTTTTCCCTGACTGGAGACATGTAATAGTCGCTGTTAATAGTGCTTCTTTTTACAAGGTAGTAAATAAAAATTATTCCACGCGCTTTCCAAAACAGAGAAGCCATAACCTTGTCAGCCAACTGTTGCGTTTTTCCACGTCTTTGGAACGGGTTCATCGTGTGCAGACCTCTCAGATGTCTATCTAATGGACTTCGGAGTGAAATGAGGATATTTCATATTTCATCGGGTTTATTAAGTATGAACAGCATCAAAACAGTGCTCCGAATCATCAACTCTTGTTGTTTTTGATCAAATGTGAGTTTATTCATGCCCAAATATTCGTGAATGATATGATGTATTCATTCAGTTGGTGTGTTTAGAATATCTGCTATCTCGAAAAACTTCACTTGACAATCATCTAAAACTATTTTAGTACTATTGTACTTGTATGATGTTTTCGTTGGTAAAAAAATCTTTTGGGTGTTCCCTGTGTTCATTTCACCACTTTTGAACTAAGCAAACCACTTTTTAATGATAGATTTCCCTGGTGTAGAGTCCATCTAATGTTGATCAGTCCAAACTTGGCTTCAGCCGTTGTTTTCCTCCAGAAAACAATGGTTTGTTTACTCGCAAAATTCCTTTTTATCCATTTTTTACAATAACAAAATTTGCTTCACTCAAAATTATATGATTTACAAACTAACGATCCGATAGTTGACAAATTTTAATGAAGGTTAGGGCTAACTAAAAATCGTATGGATTTTAGTGCCGCCTTCTATGTGTTAGGTCGGAGACATTTCAATTGACCAAAAGAACAGTGAAATTTAGCTCTTGTTATGATTTTGATATGTAAAATTCCTCTTTATTCAAATCTAAATAATATTTCGGATGCGGATTTGCTTTACTATTTTTTTACTTCCAATATTTGTATATATATATAT